>NW_010173822.1:8693-10833 GCF_000695765.1 Mesitornis unicolor
TCAGGGCACGTCTCCGGGATGGAGGATCCCCGCCTCCCTAAGATTGTGCTCTGTGGTGAACTCACCACCGGCTTCCGCAACAGAGGAGCCTCAAAGAGGAGATATAAGGACTCTCAGTAACAATACCTCAGTTTTGGCCATATTGACTACCATCAGTGATCCACTCTGGCCTCCAATTGGGAGACACAGAGACACAATATTCATGACGCTGCTGCCTCCTTTGAGAACGCACTTAGAGGAGAAAAGACAACACAGAAAGAACTGTGCCTTGCCAATACCGTCTAAGGAGACTTTCCGCTGTGCCTTTTGCAACCGGACTTGCCTATCCTGCTTCGGCCTTTTTAGCCATCAGCACATTTGCAGCAAGGGTGGGTAGTGTCCTTCCCTTATCTTTGTTCGCGAAGCTTAGCCTATCTTTGTTCGCAAAGTCTAGCCATGATGATGACGTAGCCAGGTTGCTTACATATGTATTGTGTTATGCATTGTATTTTTTTCTATCACTCTGCTAAACCAGAAATCCTATGTAACGTCAACTATCTTTAAATAATGATATTAAACATTACACCCTCCATGGTTGAAATTATCTAAAACAACCTGGTCAGAATTGGACTCTGACATCTGTTTATAACATATCTACTAAAACATGCTATACATGAATTCCCACCCCACCACTCTGTATCATCTGTTTATTTAGTTTTGTTCTTTTGGTGGTGTTTTGTATTTTTTTTCCAGTTTGCTGCTCAGTTTTGTGGGAAAGACCAAGTTAACACCAGCAAGCTATCGAATAATGGCAGCATTCAACCTGAATGGCTTTTTGTAGCTTTTACCACTTTCTCTGTCAGATCGAAGCAGTCCCCCAAACATGGAGCTTTGGGCTGCAAAAACCTCATTTGAAAGTAAAGCAGGACAAGATATAGTCACCACCATCCCCTAGATCTCCCTCTAGATTTTTAAAAAATGTCTTCAAAGCTTCTGAACAGAATGATTTTGGAAGATGTTGCACCTTTGGAAACCTTTGCTACATTTCCCACTGCCAAAGATTTCTATTCTAGTACTTTACAGGGCAACCCTTCACAGGCTTGCGACCGTTGTGCTCTGCATTTTGCCCAGTCAGGTTGTCGTTGTTTAGGTCCAGTGCACAACTGAGCACCATGATGCTGAAAAAGAGGGCTAGTCAAAATAAGAACTGGGAGGGCTTCTCACCACCTAAACAATCACAGGCAAAACAAGACGCGGGAATAAAAACAAAACCATTTTAATTTGTTACCAAAGACATCAGAGTAGAACAGTGAGAGATACAACCAGGTCTTAAATTCAAACACCTTTCCCCCACCCCTCCCTTCTTTCTGGACTCAGCTTTGTTCCAGGTGTATGGGGGGATGGGAATGGGGGGTGCAGTCAGTTCATCCCATGCAGTCTCTACTGCTCCTTCCTGTTCAGGGGTAGGGGAGGACTCCTCCCAGCCTCCCTTTGCTCCCATGTGACACCCTTCCCACATGAGAAAAAAAAAAGTCCACAAAAGTCCTATATAGGTCTGCCCACAACTGCAGTTTCCCTCACGCACAAACCTGCTCCAGATGAAGTCCACAAAGCTCCAATCTGGGTCTGCTCATGGTCACTGTTCCCTCACACACAAACTGCTCCAGCACACACTGCCTAGAGTCACGGCTTCTTTAGGGCCAGCCACTTTCTCTCTTCTTCTTCTTCTTCTCAGTCTATACCATTATTGAAGATATTAAATAGCACTGGTCCCAGTACAGACCCCTGAGAGGCACTAGTTGTCACCCATCTCCATCTGGACATCAAGCCATTGATCACTACCCTCTGGATGCAACCATCCAACCAATTCCTTATCCACGAAACAGTCCACCCATCAAATTTGTATCTTTCCAACTTAGAGAGAAGAATGTTGTGGGGGACCATGTCAAAGGCTTTTGAGAAGCCCAGATAGATGACATCCATTCCCTTGTCCACTGATTGTAGAAAGCCACTTTCCTTGTCACTCCTTTGTAGAAAGTCATTAGGTTGGTCAGGCAGGACTTGCCCTTCGTAAAGCCATGGGGCTGTCTCAAATCACCTCCCTGTCCTCCATGTGCCTTATTAGAGCTTCTCTTGTTTGACTGAAGTATTAAAAATGAGT
>NW_010173822.1:10864-14821 GCF_000695765.1 Mesitornis unicolor
TGCCTAAGCAGCCATGATTTAAGATGGAAGTCCATACACTGCAGAGAATTGTGGGCTTGCAAAGATGTGAGGGATTGGGAATGAATGAGAAAGACATTTCTAACTCCACTAGGAACTCCCTGTAAGCTCAGTTCCTATGTCAACATTATTTCAGTGGAACTTTTGGGGAATTAAGGAGAACAAAAATACCCTAACAAACAGAAGTAGGCTCAGTTACCTCTTCTTTTCAGCTCATAGGGCCCCAATGAGGATATTAATTTATGAATATATGAATTATTGAAACTAATTTATGTACTGAAAATATCAATCTAAAACAATATTTATAGGTAAATATTCTAACCACAGATTTCAGTCAAGTAACAAATTTTGGGTATATTAAAAGTATTACTTTTCAGATATTTAAAAAATCAAGCATACAAATTTTAATAGAGATCAAGCAAAGGACATGTGAATTTTGAATCATAAGAACAGATCTTCCTCTCAGTGCATTTTTTTCCTGAAGTCCAAGACACAATTTGTGGCCACTTTGATACTGTTACACTTGAATTAAATAAATAAAATATTCTAAGAATAATGTATATGGATAAATAAAAGTTATAACTGTAGAAGTAGTTATGTTAAGGTTTGATTTTAGGGTAGGCCTTAACTGGGAAACTTGCCCTGGGAAACAGGTGCAGAGAAGTAAGAAACAATATTCAAAGGATTTAATAGAGCATGTAGAACACAAGGAAATGGCAGTTTGTTGTTAGTGATTTGTTATTAGTTAAAATATAACATACCAAAGGAATTATGGTGGTGGGAGCTAAGTTAGATAAACAAACTCATAGAAACTTATAGTATTAAGTAAGCTGAGCATGCAAGATTTATAGTTTAGGTGAAATTTGTAATTGTTTGTAACTTGTCATCTGAACCCTTTATTTCTATGATGGATGTAACTGCTTGTAACTAAGGGATGTGTATCTCTGCACGTAGACCAAGCTGTAATAAGGTATAAAAGCTGAAGCAAAAATGAGGGTCGTTGGGATCCTGACTTTGGACGATAGTCCTCAGGTCCCCGGGCCCTAAATAAAGCACCGCATAAACTGACACTCTGTTAGTTTGTGTTCTTTGTTCTACGGGCAACAATACCACTACCCAGAAGCACTGGCTCTTTAATTTTTGCAACTAATAACCTTGAAATAGTTGTAGTTTGAAAAGCCTTTCAACTAAATAATAAAAGAAAATAAATATTTTTGTAATCTTAGTTATCTCAGCTATCACCTGTTCCAGGGGAAAAAAAACCCCACCAAACACGAAAAAACAATAACAACAATACACCCACCCAAACTGAAAAAAAGAGTCCACTTGGACTATATAAGGTAACTTCAGACTGTTAAATCTAGAATCATGAACTCTTACACAAAATTAAGATATTGAGATAGCTGCGTTTAAATTGCATTTATCCCCCAGCTATTCACGCTCAAACAGAGAAATGGTGAACATATCTTGTAGCATTGTTAAGAATTTGCAATTACAGGAAAACTATTAACACACTGTTAAAATGAAACTGACTGTACTATTGGTTGTTCTGCATCCAGTTGAACTTATCATTTAATCAGTTAATTAAGAGAATGGGTGGGGTTTCCTGGTACTATATACCAGGAGAAAGGCAGCTGACAAAACTGTTCGGCCAGCCCCTTTTACTAGTAAACATTAGTTGATTTATTTTGTGTTTTCACAGTTTCAAACACACATCAACAGCTAATTGTCACCTACTTGCTAACATATAACTTAAAACCCTCTAAAGACCTTTTAAGGTTCTGGATGTGGTGGGCGTAGTGATAGATAACAAATGCCATGCTTAAGAGATTATACAAGAAGGGGACTTACATAAAGCTTGTTTATAAATAGCTAAAACTATTTGCTTCTGCTGCTGGGCACAGACTTCTCATTCCCACCATTCTGTTTTCTCCTGCAATTACCAGAACTGTAGCTGAACTGATTCAGTTTGCTGACCCCATCAAACAGACCAGAAAGAACGGCAGGTGTGGTGAAAGCAACATTTCTCCAACAGGAGAAAGAGAAGTTGAAGCAAGTCCCCTTTAGGATCAGCAATAGCATTGAGTCATATCCTCAGTACTGTGCACCCCTTCCTTTGAAAGATTGCAGGCTTAGTTAAAATCTCAAGTCACTGAACCGGTTTATGACTTCATTATCATTTTCTGATGACAGTCTTCAAGGTTTAACATAGTCCTACAAGTTGGAAATTTAAAAAAAATAAAATAAGCCTAATGCATTAGTTACTGTAAGTCATCACTTTGCCAGTATATGGTTGCTTCCTACACTAGTGGTCATCAATGCTACAAAAACAACAAAAAAATCCAAAATGAAGACACAGGAAATTTCATTGTCATTCATTTTCCTCAGGTAATCTCCAAGTTGCTCCTATACTTAGAAATTATTCTGTGCTCACTCAGCAAAAAAAAGCAAAATCAAATATTCAGTTCATCTCAGATAAAAAGCTGAAACCCTGTGTTATCATTATTAATAGTAATGTTTTGCGAGATTTGGGGAGTGTTAAATAATAGCAAAATTAGTAAAAATTGTGAAAACAACAATAAAAAATTGTCTATTAAAGACATGACATTTATCTGTCTTCACAGACTGTGTTTAATGACATTTACTTAGTTTACAAAAATTATTCTTACACTAGGATTTCTCTGACCCACAAAATAAGAAAGCTGTCATAGAAAGTCTGTGCAGGTCCAATCAAGAATGCCTATCACCTCAGGCCACAGATATTGTGGTCTTCAGACAATGGATCACATAAGGCTGATAATCAGTAGCTTCAAATCCTGGACAAATATGTCCAGGCTCCCATCAAACCCCTGCCCTTCTCTCAAAAAAATCTTAAAAATATTACTTATAGGAGATTCAGGTCCTAATAAATTTCCTCACTTTACAGAAATAGGTGTAAATGGAGCTTATACTTTCCCTCTCCTTTGACTTTGGAAGATAGTGGGAAATATCAATTCATTACAAAACTGAGTTTTACCCTGAAAAGGCAGAGTGCAGCTTTGTCTTGAAGGAACCAGGTATTACCTACAGAAAAGGAGCAGGTTACTACTTTTCTCGGGTCTCCTCTGTCTTGGCTTTTCACCTATCTGTTCTTCAGAAACGTTATCACTTCATCCCCACTCATTTCATCCCGAAGTCAAATTAATACATCACATTGTGACAGTGGTAGTGCCAGAAATGTGAAGAGTAAGATGAATTTCTAGGAAAGATCCTTATGTGAGGATCTTCACAATCACACATATTCACCATAATAATATGTTCAGATGTTTAAGTGCCAACCACTTGCAAAGGGATATGCAAGGAAAAGACTATGGCTACATAAAAAGCAATGGCTAAAAGCAGTTCAGTCATGGCAGTGCCCACAGAGTTAACCTTGACAGGCACTGTCACAGCAGGCAGATTGTAAATTCCCTTTTAAAATCCTTTTAAAAACCCTTTTAAAATTCAGGCTGTCCAGTTAGAATACTCCATAAGCACTAAATCACTTTTCTGGAAACCAGCTGTCCATAGTTAAAAAAATTACAAAATCAAGTTTTATCACAGCTGATGCAATATTCAACAGTAACTGAAGTAAGTCAAGTTTCTTCATTTAAGATTTCATCAGGAATTACTACATTTCGTGTTTCCTGCAGAAGATGGCTTTTCAGCAGCTAAGCTTCAGAGGATTGCCAATAACAGATGATGTCAAGTGTAGAGAACGTTCAGTAGTTGCAAGTTTCTTACACCTTACAAATCCATGCCCAAGGAGCCCATCACAAAGTTTATGGGATATTTCTCAAGCTCTATAAACCACTCAGGACAAATGTGTTTGTTTAACAAACCTTGAGCACCAGTATATCTTCACAAAATCTAAGCATAACTATAAAAAAGCAATTAGGGAGCAATTAAGCAATCTGGACA
>NW_010173823.1:0-588 GCF_000695765.1 Mesitornis unicolor
TTTTGGAGTCAGGGATATAAGGACTCTGAGGTCAACTACACTCCAACTGAAAATGAAACACTGGCTGCCCATGAGAGAGTCCGAGCTGCTTCAGAAGTGATTGGCACTGAGGCACAGCTCCTCCTGGCACTCTGACTGCCAGTCCTGGGCTAGATGTTTAAAGGAAGAGTTGCATCTACACACCATGCCACCGATGCCACCTGGAGTAAATGGACTGCCCTGATAACCCAGGGAGCTCGAATACGGAGCCCCAATCGGCCAGGCATATTGGAATTGATCACAAATTGGCCAGAGGGTATAGATTTTGGAATGCCACCAGATGAGTTGGTGACCGGGGCTGAGAAAGCCCCCCCATATAATGACCTCTCAGATAATGAAAAGCGATATGCTCTTTTTCCTGGTGGATCCTGCTGCCTTGTAGGAAGTCAGTGGAGGTGGAAGGCCGCTGTCTGGAGCCCAACACGGCAGGTAGCTGAGGCAGCTGAGGGAGAAGGGGAATCGAGCCAGTATGCAGAGGTAAAAGCCATCCAGCTGGCCTTGGACATTGCTAAAAGGGAGAAATGGCCAGCACTTTACCTCTATACAGAC
>NW_010173824.1:0-39843 GCF_000695765.1 Mesitornis unicolor
TGGTCCCAGATCAGTACTGTTCCCTCCCCTTACCGGCCACAGAGTATAAAAAACCAAGGAGACCCGAGGTTTTTCCTGGCTTTCCTGGCTTCCTGGGCTGCTTCCTGTCACATCTCGGGACGGCTGGGCCTAGCTCCACGTGCTCGGCAGCATCCACCACCCCCCGCTTCCCGGCACCATTGCAGTCCCTGGGGATGAGTCACAGCAGTCGCAGCAGCCAGGAGGCACTGCTCGGACACTTCCAGTCAGGACTACTGGGATCAGGTTTTGTATATAGTTAAATATCCTTTATCCCTTATTAATTCCCTTTTCCTTTCCCCTGTTGTTTTTCATTAAACTTGTTATAGTATAACTTCCAACCTTGTTTGAAGCATTTTCTTCTCTGTTCCCTTTTTTTAATCCTCCCCCTGGGAGGGTAGGGGACAATAGAGAGAAAATCCTGCTCCCTGGGCTTGCCCTGAGCTTTAAACGGAGACAGGTTCTTTCATGCACAACTGAAGCCCCAGGAATATGAATTTACATGAAATAAGAAAACATTCAGAAGTAGCATGTGTGCATTAAAGACTTTCAATTCCCTCCTCATTTACGGTTTCCTTTATGCTCTTTTCTGTATCTGAATATCAAGGTTTCTACTTGCCCTTACTTGTCTTTCATGAATGAGCAGCAAGGATTTCAGGGAGGCTAATCAAGTAATCCTGTTATGATTAAAACCAAAAACTACTGTAATTTTTCTCATATTATTGGCTAACTTGGTTTTTGTATTTTATGTTCTTTATATTATTGGCTTACGTGGGTTCTTTATTTTGCCTTAGCTTTTTTTTTTTTGTTCCCCAAAAAACCACTACTGTGGGGATCGAACTATTCAAGTTGTATACAGAAAAGGTATTTTTTATTTGGAGAAGAATATGGATATGAATTGCTTACTTCTAATATTATTTAGATTCGTCCTATTTAGAAGGTTTTATTTAATGGTTTCTTCAGACTGATCAACTACATGCTATAGAGGGAAGCATTTGAAGAATGGAAATGTATTGCAAAGAACATAGTTTTCCGTGTAATTGGAATGTAAATGTCACTGTATTCTGACTGTCGAGATCAATTCACTGCACACATATTGAGTGTATCTTGGTTGTATTTTGTGACTTACTAATTCCTTAACTCAACTATCACTGCATATTCAGGACCTTTCAAGATGTGAAAGTATGTCTGAGAAACAGAGGCAGACCAGACAGGTGGAACCTGTCCCTCAATCCTAGGTGACACAAAGGCATCCCTAAAAAGGAATCATCCTGTGATTTAGAGCCTTGCTTTGGGATGAGGAAAAATTAGATTCAGTTTTCAGTTTTGCTACAGACATCCTATATGACCTTGGACACTGTGCCAGAGGCACCTAGCCTATTGGAAACACAAGACTTTGAGACTTAACTGGCATTCAGATTGTTTCTGGGCTTTAGATTCTCTGTGCCTCAGGTCTCTGTCTGTGAAAAGAAGATAAATTGACTTCCCTGCTTCACAGCGACAAATTTATCTCAGACTGTGAGGTCTGTGTAAGTATCTTTATAAAAATATATTTTTGCTTTTTGCTTCTGTCTCCAGCATACAGTGGAGAACACAAGAACTGGAGTTATGGTATGATTTTGGCATCTGATATAGCAAAAACTACCACTCATAATATCCTGTTTTCTATCTGCTCTTATTCTTGGCCAACAGCTAATAGATACTAAGTATGCTTGAATGTCTTACACTGAATATACATGTGTATTTTATCTTATGGGACACATATGTTTTTACTTCTGCTGAACATGTTGCTTATGCATAAACATTTATGCCATTTGCTAATAAAAATGTTTTTGAAAGTTCTGCTAACACATTGCAGTCTATGCATCATAAACAAGTTCACAGATGTGTTTATACAGACATCTCTATTTAGTAGACTCTGAATGTACTGGGTTCTTCTCTCCTGGTGGGTGACATCAGAGAATGAAAGACTGAGAGCAGAACAGTGTTAATCAGCATCAGCTAACTATAAGTCAAGTCTACCAATCTATAGTTTACATTTATCAGATATGAGGCAAAGTAGTCCTCTTACATGATTTCTAATTTAGTGGAGAAAATTCTTGAATTTCAAAATTTAAGTCATTTTTCCTGGAAGGAAACCCACTCTGCTTTTTTCAGAATTTGGTATGAGAAACAGTAAAATTATAGAAATGTGCTTTTCAGCTTGTCACCTACTCTTAATATATTAAATAAGAATTTTAAAGTAAAACAAACACCAAAACAATGCAGAAACAGCAGCTGTTCAAAGTTAGAGGAATATCAGACTGCATTGAAACATGAGTCAGAGACAAGATCCATACAAGTATTATAAATAATTCCAAACCATTCTGGTTACTGACAGATGTAATTACATACGCAAATGCCTTTAACTTATGCACTAAGCAATGGAAGCTGTGATAATTTCTAACTTTAAAGACAATGCTAATTCTTAATTAGTTTCTTGTTCAGCTGATGAAATGCTAGATATTGTTATTTGTAGTGACTGCTAAGCTTAATGAATAACTCTCAAGCTTAATTAGACTCCTTGAAGTGTTTCCTAGAATTTCTGAGTTTGTTTCAAACTCATTTTATCTCATGTGTTCTGGTTATGGTTACCATTTCCTCAAAGTGTAAAACACCATCAAGAGAATGAAGTTCAATAATCGGAATTCTTTGCTGAGTCTTACAGTGCACATGCAGGAAAAATTCTCCCAGAAGTGACCTTTTGCTCTTTCATAACCAGTGCTCTGATTCTGGAAAATCTATCCTTAATTCGACAATTATTTAGAATTTTTAGCCCAGTGAGGGTTAAAAAAAGATATAAATCAAAATGCCAATGACATGTAACATTCAGTGTGTGTGTAAGCACACTTTAAAAAAACTAGAAAGCCGTTGTATATTTTCAGAATTGGGCCTCATTTCATTACCTTAGACATAATCAGAATACCAAAATATTATGTTAACATTAAAAAAGAATAGTTGGATTTTTGGTGGTTTTTGTTTTGTTTTTTTTTTTTTTAAAGAATAGTTTTGTGTAACAGACTGATGGTTTTCTACAACTTCTACAAAAAGAGAGGTATATAAAACTAAACCTACTGTCTATACTTACATGGCAAATACACTTATTTCTGCTTGCTTCATTTGACTTTGGAACCCCAGGATATCCAGCATAATATAATTTCATATCAAAGTACATTTTGTGCACTCAGATTACATTCTGTATATAGATAATAAAGGATAGATGTCACAGGTATAGTCTTCTAATTTGCTAAGCCAGATAACTGGAATAAATTGCTAGGTGTACTTAGAATTTGTGCTATTGATAATTAGGTGACTGCAACTTTCATTGTGCTTAAATTAAAAAAAACCAAACCAACCCTTTTGATTTCACACTAGTAGGGAAAATAAATTTTGGCACTACATTTAGATTTAGAGACACTATACAAAGCCAACAATTTTAAATATAATTCATACCTGTATTTGTAGTGCTTTGGAAAATGAATACTGGCTATACGGTTGCCAAAAATACTTTTGCCTATTCGTGCTGTGTGGTGCAAGCTCTTTGATGTCTTCCTTCTAAATCTACGCACACAAGCATTTATTAATATAACAGTGACTGTTAGAAAGGGATGCATGAAAATGAGTTTGTCCAAACCCAATGATACTATTCACAAGTTCAAAGTTAAATATATATGCCTTCATAGCGTTGATATCCAAACCGAATTTTCACTACTCACACAATTTGAATAAACAGGTTTACGGTGACTTTGACATGAAACTGTTCTGTTTTGTAACATCTGGAATATTTCTTAATTTTTCTAAAAGAACAATATCAAAATCTTGGCTGTGCCTGATGCTTTGATAAGCAAAGGTAATGCAGATAGTCATGCTCAATTAGAAGAAAGCGTATTTAATTTCACTTTTTAATTTAATCTAAATTCCCGATAAATTTTTTGAGGGTCAAAATGTGAAATGGGAAGTCCTGTAGTAAAATCAGAAGGGGTTTTCTGGAACAACAGAAATTACTGAGATACCATGTTATTAAAGGCACAGAAGTGTTTATAAGCCTGATGAATATTCACAGCCTGTTATTCTTAAGAAGTCAATTTCTGAATTCTACTTCAAGTGCTTGATAAGGAATGAGCAGGAAATAGCAGGTATAGGGTTTTCCTTGGGTATGTTCTCCCCCAGCTCCTGTTATGAGCTGGAGGCTTTATTCAAAGCACCACATTTCATGGCTGTTTCATGCCTGATGAAGCCTGCCCATGAACTTGTTTAATCTCTTTTTAAGGTCATATTTTTTAGCTTCACAACATTCTTTGACAAAAAGTTCCATAATTTAAGTGGCACATCAGGTGAAAAATACTTCATCTTATTACTGTTTTAAGCCTGGTACATAATAATTTAATTTTGAATTCACTGTTTCTTGAGCTATTAATCAGTCTCTTGCTACCTTCTCCTTGCCACTTGAGACTCACATATTCTCCATGCATTCATTTTTCTCCTTTTTTTTTTTTACTTTTCCCATATTCAAGCACCTAAGCTTAACTAGCATTTCAAATCTGTCCATATGTTTAAAGCATTCAGTGCTTCTGATCAACATTTCTGATAATTTGTTTTCCAATACCTTTAGATTAATTGTTGTCATTTGCCCGGTTTTGGTGTGGATTTTTTTAAAGCTACAGAGCACCGAATTAACATTTAGAAAACTATACGCAGTTATCCATTCATCAGTTTCTTGTACATAATGGCTGATACAGAGCTCATCATAATTTGTGTGTAGTTTCAGTTGGTTTACATCTGTAGTTCAGGTACTTTCAGATCATATTTTAAAGGACTGTCAGCTATTAAAATGCAAAGCTGATTTTCTCATTTTAAACAGCTCTCTAATTTCAATATTCACCTGAAGATATTTTAAAGGATATTTATACAAGCACCATCTGATAGTACCTTCTATTGTTGAACAGTATCAGCTATTAGCATTACTATATCAACTTATTATCGCTTACCATGGGTGAGATCCATACTTAAACTACTTCATGGTTAACAGAACTCAAGGTATCATACAGGAGAGTTTGGGATAAATTTTTATTTTGCTTTCAGGCTTATTTCATTTGAAGAATTAAAGGAAAAAGGTGTTCTGATAATGAGTTACGTATTTTTCTTATGTGGTAAGTTCCTGGAACATTTTTGTTAGTTCTTTTCCAGAAAAAAAACCTATCCTAGTTTGAAATCTTAACACTACACTGTTTTTTGTAGTATCCACACAACTGGACGTATCATTAAGCAGTACAACTAACATTCATTACATTTCTTCTTCCTCACAGATTTTGTCAGGGGAAGAGAGGAACAAAATGCATGTAAATTAGCTTCATACTAGGCACTCCAATCATAAAAGATCTCCCATTTCTTTGAAATAACCATATCTGGAATCTCAGGAGCATGTGCTGTCTACTGTTTTTCTGCTTTGACCAGTGATGAAATGTTTTGTTCAAGTCTGGAAGGAAACTAGAAATGGTCTAGTAATATCAAAAAAGACTAAGGTCGTGAAACTGAATGTTTCTTAATGTGGTCTTCTAAAAAGAAGAGCAGCTGAGAGGTAGCATAACATATCCCTCCACTTATTTGCACTGTGGTGCATAAATACATACTCTTGAGTTACATAACAAGGGATAGCAGTAAGAGCATCTTTAAAACAATCTTAGAAAATCTTACTAAGCATGCACGCACTGTTGTATTCTGGAAGGCAGAGTAGATCACATGATCAAGGAGAAGCTATGGCACTTACCTGCTTTCAAGGAAAAGTGCCCTCCAGGAGAACCCATTTGAAAAGGGATCTACACTGTGTAGTACAGAGTGTGTGGGCATCTTTCTGATTTTGGTCAGTAGGCCCACCCTGAATCAGGACATAAGCTGCTGGCTTTTTCTGTAAATGTGTGAAAAGTCAGGACTGTTGTTGCAGAGTAGCAAAAGCAAAAGTTTCATTACAGGATTTGATGGGCCTCAACCTAGATTAAACATACAGGCAGAGAGCAGAAATTGTAGAATCATTTAGCTAACTTAGAACTCTGAATCAACATTACTTGAAAAGAATGTTAAATTGCTATAGTCACTATCTTTAAATAATTGAACAAAATTATAAAACTAATCACACAGACACAAAAAATAGGCAGCAAGTAGTTTTTTGCTTTTTCTTATCTGATTTAGAACAATGAGCTCAGCATAAAAAAGAAACATGTCAAAAGGCTGCAACTTTCAAGAAGAAATAAACACTGTAGAAGAGACTATGGTAAGTTTCAGAAAATAGTGCAAATTGTTTGTGAAATTATGGTATGCACAGACAGACAGAAGGGAGATATGTCATACTTGAGTTAGAGCAAAGCTAATTAAGGTATTGTGAAGCTAATGTCAGGAAAATTAATTCCTGACTTTTTCTTGAGTACGAGTAAGAAAGAGCATAAGTAAAAATGTTTCAAAGTCAGTATTGTTAACAAACCATCCTGCAACTGATAAGTCTTCATATCACATAACATAAAATGCTCTAAAAATGAACTGAAGGTGCATCAATAAGCATAAAAAACATTCTGTGTTATCCTTCATCATGTACTAATGAGAAGTGAAATTTAAATTTAAATCCTGTTTTCCTCAAAAACCAAAAAGATAGTCTTTTCCAAAAATGAAGATAAAAAGACAAAAAACAAAGAATAAAAAATTACTTTTGCATTAGTTCTAAGTCATTAAAAATACTATTTTAATTAAAGGTAAAAAGAATCACAAGCACAAGGTGAAATTTCTGGGATATATTTGACATGTGAAGACCAATATTTCTGTGATGATTGCCATCTGAAACACCTCCATCTGAAAAGTGCAAGCTTTATGATGAGAAAATTTAATGTCTGGAATGGATAAAAGATTGCTTGAGTCAGCATCAGCAGATCAGTTCTATCTTCATGGACTATCAGGGTATCAGAAGGTACTGTGCTAGCTCTATTCCTAAATCCCACAAAGCTGCAGAAAACCATGATGACTTCAAAAGAGAATTTGCAACCAAGGACTTATGACTTCCACTGTCTGTCTGTGTGCCCATCATCAAGTTCAAACAACTCTTTCTTCCCTAGTCAAAAGCAAAACTCCAGCATTTTTAAAAAAAAACAAAATAAACTTTCTCAAAAATTTGCCAGCCAGTTCTATCTTAACACAAATAAAGCATTTTTCTGTCTTGCTACATGGCAATTCAATGAAGATTGTTAAAACAAAAGTAGGAATACCAGAATATGCTTTCATGCCACCCTCTCCTTTATGAAAGTACAACTTTGATGTACAATATGCTACCAACTAATTACATAATTTCACGTATATTTTCTAATACCTCTTGTACTTTATCTCAAATTGAGCTGTCCAAATTTTGAGCAACATAAATTGAACATTTTTCTTTTTCTCACACAGTATTCAACCTTAATGTCGTTTTCATTGATTTTCTGCATTTTTTGTGTGCATGAAGGAAAATAATTTAAATCTGTCTTGCCACAGTTTGAGCTTTGTTATACCTGAAGTGTACAAATCTAGAAAGCAGTTGATGGACAGTTCATCTTGCTTCCCTGCAAAATGTCTCTGCATATGCAGCAGTATTTATCTGCAGAATTACTGGTATCTACAGTAAAAACTGTATAATAATTATACAATTTGATTAGCATCTAATACAAAGACATAAGTTCTGGGAAAACAGTCTTCAGTTGTAAGAACAACATCAATCTCACAAAAAAGAAAAGCAGCTTATGAGTGTTTTTAAGGATGGAAAACTTTTAGCAATACTTTTAACCTTCATTTTCTGTCAGTTCTTTGTAAAGATTTTATGCTACTTGAAGAAATGAGACCACTGAAATAATTGTTGTTAATTCAGTACACTGTTAAAACAACAGATCTTGCAAGTCCTATTTAGCTGTTGCCTAACACAAGCAGTGGCTGTGGTCTGTGGGTGCCTGGGATTTTGGCCTGGAAATGTTTCTAGATCTGAAAAATCTGTTTCTGATCAGTCCTAACTGTTGTGAGAAGCTGCTACCTAACATATTTACTTCATTGCCAACAGAATATCTACAATGTCCTGGTGACATTGCCTGGTAGACTAATAAATATTCTGAAAACAAAACTGAAAGACTGGACTCTACATAGCAACAAAGCAACAAGGACTTCATCATTGTAAAAAATGGCCAGAAGACCTTATTGCTTACCATATGCAACCTATCATGTTTGACTGGAGATAGAGGTTTCCCACATTCACCTCATTGATTCCAGATGTGGTTGTGTGCCTGAAAAGACAGCTACCTCTGCTGAGTTTCAAAAGCCAGGCTGCTTTCAGTAGACCGCCACCATGACCTCATGTACCCTTCTCAATCCTTGTTCTCTTTAACTTGCTCAGCAGAGAAACCAGGATGGGCATGTCTCTTTGTTCCTGGATTTCAAGGTAGTGGGCTCCACTTCTCTTGTGCAGTCTGGGAGTAGTAGTCTACCTGAAATGGAACTTTAATGCACACAAGGGTGAACATTTCATGATTCGCATATTCATCTCTTCTGGTGAACTAAGCTTCTCCGTAGGTAACAGTGCATGTCCTGTGCATTGGTACACCTGGCAGATGATAATGTAGACATTTGTAACTTTAGTGCTAAAGTTTGTGACATTAGAAGAGCATTGAAAGTTTGGCCGTTTGTGCTGACTTGGGCTATTGCCCTTGACAGCTCAGTTATTGCATTTCATGCCCTAGTGTAAACTTTAACCAGTCTGGAAAATGGACAGGTGCCAGTTTAGTTCTCCAGCTTTTGGTTCAAGCATTCACCTGGGGGAGGGATGATCTGAATTTCTCTCATATACTACTGACTGTTCAGTGGATCAAGTTAGCAGCAGTGAGATCCTCCTGGCAGGTGATAATTTAACTCAGTTCAGAACAGTAAAGATATCTGTCCATTTTTAATATACAAGGATAATAAAAAATGTAAGACACAATGTACTTACTACTTGGCAAAGACAAAAATAAAAAGGACACATGGCCTTCTGAAAAATACAAGTGGTCATAAGTAATAGAATATTAAGTGATAAAACATCACATAAAGACCAAATCTGATTAAATGAACACTATAACTGAAACTTTTAAGAGATTAAATGGATTGTTTACAAGAATAATGTATATTCATTTATGCACCATTCTGTTAATGACTTCAGTTTTGAAGCCAGTCCACCTTCCTCTACAGTAATTGTTCTGGAAGGAAAAGAGACACAGGACTTTGGCTCATACTGAAGCAAAGATTCATTCCAGAAATGAAAGATGCAAAGACAAGATCTCATAGTATTTCTTAGACATCAGCAATATCATTAGTTTGACCTGTTGCAGATTCCTTATAGTCCTATGTAAAGATAGGAATGAGTCAAGGGAGAGAAATCTATACCAAAGCATTTCAAGTCAAAGATCTAAAAACTGAGATACTCAAGTACAAAGTAGACCTGAAAATACTGAAGGAAGGTAGAAGGAAGGAAGAGCAGGTGATCTGGTGACATGCATGGCTTTTATAAAAAGAGCTTCCCTGCAATGATTTAAAAATACCTCCTTGGAAATAAAGCCATCAGTACAATTAGGAGCATGGGCCTTGCACAAATTTGTAGGTAATACCTCATTCCTGTGATAACACTTTGTAAGCTCATTCACGGCACAGAACAGAAGTTCTTCAGTGGGCTGAGGCCTATGAGTCCTGAGACTGACAGAGGACTCGTTCTTCAGGCACTTAACATCTCCCCTTCTCAGAGATTACAGTTGAGTTCACTGTATTTATAAACATTTCCCAAAACAGTTTTCAATAACTTTTTTCTTCTACTTCTATCTACTAATTAATTTTAGCTTGATCATTATAGATTCATAAATTATATGGCCAGAAGCATCACTACAATAATCTGTGAGCCAGGGCCAAAACACAGCTTTATTCACCTTTCCAAAACAGAGACCATTGGAAAAATGCTAAAGGTCACCTGCACATTAGAAACCATGCAGCACTATCCTTCCATAAAAAAAGGGAAAAAAATATAAAATCATATGTACTCCAACCAATCCATGGAGAAATCAACAGCAGACAAAAGCAATGAGATCTCAATGGGCTTAGAGAACAAGAGCAAGATTAGAGGTTGGGTTTAAGGCTCCTTGTCTTCCTTGCTTGGAAATTTTCTTCTTGTTAATATTGCAGCATCAGTGCAAGAAATGGATCCCATCTTATGAGACAGAGAATTCAGACAGGTTAAAGAGGGACTGAATTATTTGTTATATTTGTGCAGTATATCAAATAAATCAGCATTGCTGATTGCTACACTATAGAAAGTAGCCAGTTACACAAATATAGGCAAGCCACCTCACAGAGCCTCACATGGGCAATGTGCATAAATAATGAAGAATCTCTGCTCAATCATTTGGGAACTTATGTTAAAAAAGACCACCTAGATCTTATAGTCATGCCATCTTCTCACATGCATGCAAGTTAATTATTAATTATGTAGCCAATTCCAGCCCCTGCTACCATGTCCCACACTGGTGCAAAACACCTTTGGTCTCCTCCTACAAGTTGTCATCTGGAGCCAGGTACTCAGTTAGCTAGTAAAAAACCACATTCTGATGATAATATAATCACCCACAATGCTGCTTGCTCACACCTCCTGCCCCCAATGGTGTGAGGGGAAAAAAAAGGAAGAATAAAAGCAAGAAAACCTGTGCATCAAGACAAAGACAATTTAGTAAGTGAAGGAAACAGGGAAAGGAACAAGTGATGCAAAGGCAAGCCCTCACCATTGCCCATAAACTGATGCCCAGTCACTCTCTGAGTCATCTCAGAAGACAAAACCCTACCAGTTTTCCATTGCTGAGCTTGATATTATGTGGTATGGAGTGTTCCTTTGACCAGTTTGAGTCAGCTGTCTCAACTGTGTCCCCTCACAATTTCTTGTCTACCTCCAGCCTACTTTCTGAGGGGACAGGGGGATGAAAGAGAAGGCCCTGATGCCCTGCAAGTAGTTCTCAGTAACAGCCAAAAGGCCAGTGTGTTTTCAACATGTTTTCATCATGAATCCAAAACACAGCACCATATGGAGTGCTATGAAGAAAGTGAACCCCATCACAGCCAGATACAGTAAAGCAATCATCATGCATGTCTATTTTATGGTCTTGATATACTGGCTTGATTAAGTTCATTCTCACATTGCTGTGACAGACAATTTTAGAATTAACTGTGTATCTTGTTTTGCTAGGCTAAACAGAGCTCCCCTGCACACTAAAAGAAGAAACAGCTCTTTGAAATTTGGTCTTCACTTCTTTTTTCGCTCTCCATAGTGTTTATGAGGACAGGCAAGTTCAACTCTTGAAAACAAAGTTATGCTGTATCTCATACATTCCCAGAAAACTTGTGCTATAATTGGATTAGACCTTCTGCTGAGTGTAGTCTACACAACTTGACTTAAAAAGCGCAGAATAGAGGAGAATTATTCAGTTAAATGATGCCTTACATTTGTTTGCAACCTATTTATATTTATAAATATTACTGAAGCTTGCACTGGTGCTTCTAGACATGAGAATTACAGCATCAAAGTTAACATCTTCATTTGAGTAACAATACACTTCACAGTGATTGCAACATGGTTAATAATACATAATTCTGAACTATAAAAATTTTAATAGCATAAAAGCAACACTGATCATATAAACCAAATACCATTCAAACACAGTTAATTAGTCCATCTTTTTTTTACAGTAGAACACAATTCAATTTACTTAGTCACATAAAAACTCTGATTATAATTAAATTTAGAGCTTTTAAAAATTAACTTGCGGTTAATTTTGCAGAGTGGAGTAAACAAGAAACAAAACTGCTTGCTGAATCTGAAGAAAACAATGCAAAGGTTTGGGTTTATACATTTATTTTCTTTTTTTTGTAATAACATGGTCAAAGTTGGGCTCTATAAAACTGGCTCTACAGAAACAATATTCTGAAGTTTCATTTTTACAGTGACTCAGTGACTTCAATATAAAATGAATAACATTTTCCTCTAATTAATCTCCTCTTAGGTCTCCTCCTTCTCCATTCAGGAATTCAGTAAGAAATTCACTCATGCCAATAGAGGTGAGTACTTAGCATAGTCTTAGTTTTACCCATAGGCTTTTAAAAGTCAGTCTCAGCATTTTCTTCTTATTCACTTTCACGAACAAGAGAAATGCCTGCACAGCCAAATGTTTGCCTTCTCTCTGTGCTCCATTGCCTGTCACATCAGCATAGCCTTGAGACAGTAGGTGGATTATCTCTGCACTTGTAGAGATGTAAGAGGGACCTGAAATGAAAATGAATATTCATAGTGAGGTGCCAATAGAAGAGACTTTTTTCAATATGGAGATTTAACTGAGATTGGATTTAACAAAGTCCCTGGGAGATTTTTGGTGTTTATGCTATTACACAGCCAGTTTTCAGTCACCAGCTCCTCAGACACCATCCGTAAAGCAAAGATAAAGATTCCCTCCTAAAAACTGAGGCAGTGAATACAGTCATTCAGCTATCTGTGGGAGTCAGGGACCCAAGACAGACAGCCCTCAAAGAGAATAGCTATAATACAAGGCTCTGAGTAAATATTTAGAGGTCAACTAATAATGGGATTAAGCAGAAATCACTGAGTTGATTTAGATGGGACGAGATTACAGAAGGGTCAGCAAATGTTCAGAAGTGTAGATACCAGACTACTGTACTGCTAACTAATTTTACAATATTAGTTCTTAGTATGTTAATTATTAGTTTAAGAAAATGAACAGAAACCAACTACACTGAGGTTACATTACAAATCCATAGAAAGACAGATTGAAATTATTCAAATAAAAAAAATTAACACAGGTAATCAGTTGCAGAGCAAATCATGTGGCCAGAGAGCTGTCATGGTAATAAGATAACTGATAACAAGAGAGATAAGGTGTAGCAGATCTAGTTAAGTTAAATGTATTTAAGCAACCCTCTATGGGAAGGTCAAAAAACAGGAAGATCCTGGCAGCTCTATCAAGGCTTCTTAAGTAAAATGTAGAGCTATTCAAAGCAACACAGTTCTTTTTGAGCTTTCCTTGTGGAGTCAAAAGGTGCTTCACATACTTAGAGATCTTTCAGAAACATTAGAATCTCACTTAACGCAGACCACTAAGTAATTTCTAGATTTATCCACTCAGTGTGTTACATTTGAATAAAATATTCTAAGAATAATGTATATGGATAAATAAAAGTTATAACTGTAGAAGTAGTTATGTTAAGGT
Source organism: Mesitornis unicolor (assembly GCF_000695765.1). Classification (NCBI taxonomy): domain Eukaryota; kingdom Metazoa; phylum Chordata; class Aves; order Mesitornithiformes; family Mesitornithidae; genus Mesitornis; species Mesitornis unicolor. The sequence continues at coordinate 13,344 of NW_010173824.1, forward strand.
TTGATTTTAGGGTAGGCCTTGATTGGGAAACTTGCCCTGGGAAACAGGTGCAGAGAAGTAAGAAACAATGTTCAAAGGATTCAGCAGAGCATGTAGAACACAAGGAAATAGCAGATTGTTGTTAGTGATTTCTTGTTAGTGGTAGAGTTAAAATATAACATACTAAAGGGATCGTGGTGGTGGGAGTTAAGTCGGATAAACCAACTCATAGTCTTAAGCAAGCTGAGCATGTAAGATTTATAGCCAAAAAACCTATTATCTCTATGATGAATGTAACCGTTTGTAACTAAGAAATGTGTATCTCTGCATATAGACCAAGCTGTAACAAGGTATAAAAGCTGAAGCAAAAATGAGGGTCATTGGGATCCTGACTTTGGACGATAGTCCTCAGGTCCCCGGGCCCTGAATAAAGCACCGCATAAACTGACACTCTGTTAGTTTGTGTTCTTTGTTCTACGGGCAACAAGTGGACATTTATATAGCAACTTGTTAGGCAGAGCATTCTCCAATGAAGACCTGTGTTTTCCACCTTCTTAAACCTGAAAGGACATAAACCCTCACTATTCATTTCCAAAGATCTCTAACCCCTCAGATTAAACTATAGTTTGGTAGAAGCATCCTTCCTATGGAAACAGTAGAAAAACCAACACACACACAAAACTCAGGGTATGAAAAAGATGTCAAGCAAAAGGAAGTATAAGAGCTGGATAGAGGCAAGTTTGAAGCTCTGTCTTACAGGAAACAAGAAATTGTGAGCAGCTGGAAGGCCACTCCATTTAGAATCATGGAATCATAGAATCATAGAATGTGTTGGATTGGAAGGGACCTTTAAAGGTCATCTAGTCCAAAACTCCTGCAGTGAGCAGGGACATCTTCAACTAGATCAGGTTGCTCAGAGCCCCATCAAGCCTGACCTTGAATGTTTCCAGGGATGGGGCCTCCACTACCTCAATGAACAACCTGTTCTGGTGTTTCACCACCCCAATGATGAATGTCTAATGTAAATCTACCCTGCTCTAGTTTAAAACCATTGCCCCTTACACTCCCTTGTAAACAGTCCCTCCCCAGCTTTCTTGTAAGACCCCTTCAGGTACTGGAAGGATGCCATAAGGTGGCCCCACAGCCTTCTCCAGGCTTCTCCATGTCACTTCTCATGACATTTGTGAGGGGCCACGTGCCTGCCAGTTCAACTCTTAAAACTACACAATGCTGAATTCTGGGTGTTCAATGTGCCTGGAAAATGAGGACATTTAGTGAATGTGGACACCTCCAAATCAAGCACTTGTGACTATAGGTTGTAGATCTTACTGGTTGGGTTGTATCCCAGAAACCTAAGTTCTCTTTTAGGAACACAGACTTAGTGTAAGGGTGTGTAAATTTCCATTTACAGTCCATCTCAGCAGCATTAAAAAATGCACTGTTTTCTTCTCTATTGCCAAGTACCTAATAAAATGTGTAAGTTCAGAGGCTTCAGGAATCTTTTGTATGCCTCTGTGTAGTGGCATCAAAGTACAACTGACCTATATTCTCTGCTTTTTCTCCCAATATTCTCCCTTGCACCACATCTGGAATGTCCTGTAATCTATTTCTTGTCCCTCTGAAGCTTCTGTCTTGTCTTTCTTCTCCAGACTATTTGGTAGTGGTGCCCACTGGCCTATGCCTCTGTTTATCTCTACTACCCTGAAGGGTTTCATGCTTAGATACTCACTCCCACTCCATTCTTCTTCCTCCTTAGTCTTTGCAGGCAGCTATTGCAACTGGCTGCAGACCTCACTCACCTTTTCCTTCAATATAAGCAGCAGCACCGGAAGAAGCAGGAAAGAAAAAGAAGAAAACGTCTGTTTCCCTAAGAGCTGCAGCTCAGAATTTATGATCTGCATTCTGTATGAACTACAGTAACCAGTAAAAGAGTATTTCTTTCCAAAGCTGCAACAAAGGTTTTGGTTCTCCCTGCTCTGTCTTCCACCACTCTGCCTTTTTTCTTTTTTCACTAGTGTGCAGAACCAAAATCAAGAAAGGTTAATTTCTACAAAAAAGTTAAGTGCTACAAATCTACTTTTGGCTGGAAAACTGTTATAAGCATTCATACACTGCAGCAACTTTCTTGGCAGAAATAATGAAAGTATCTGGCACTTAACTAAATGTTAAGAATAGGTCAACTTCCTTCTTGAAATGAAAAGCATTGACCCTAAAAACTTTGCAAGTACCTTGGAGTTGATGGACAGCCTGGAAACCTTTACGTTCTTTTCATTTCATCTCTCTCTCTAAACACAAGTGGATATAGTACATTACATTCATAGACTTCATATAAGATTTAGATCACAAGACTTGAAGGCATCTGGGGCCAGAGATTGCCTCTGGAGAGTATGACAGAACTCTTGACTACTCACACTTACTGACTCCTGCTCACTTATTAAGCATTTCAAGTGCTTACCTTGTGAGAATGGTAACTAAGATCTTTAGAAGTAGCAGCTAAAAAGGTACGATTAAAGGTATTTATAGCAGGTACACACGGCAATTACCCATGTTGTCAGTAGCAGCTCATTTTAGTAGCACAAAAGATGGGAAAAAAAGTTATCATTTCTGAGTAACACAAATGGAGTGCTGCCATAGATAGGTATAAGCTCTTCTAGGCAAGGAAGGAAAGGTGGTGGGGTGGCCATGTATGTTAGGGAATGCTATGACTGCCTAGAGATTAGTGATAGTGACAACAAGGTCGAGTGCCTATGGGTGAGAATCAACAAGTCAGATATCATGGTGTGAGTTTGTTATAGACCACCTAACCAGGATGAAGAAATAGAAAAAATATTCCATAGGCAGCTGGGAGAAGCCTCGCAATCGCTTCCCCTTGTACTTGTAGGGGACTTCAACTTCCTGGATATCTGCTGGAAATATAACACAGCAGAGAGGGAACAGTCCCGGCAGTTCCTGGAGTGTGTGGAAAATAACTTCCTGACACAGCTGGTGAAGGAGCCAACAAGGGAAGGTGCCCTGCTGGACCTGCTGTTTGCAAACAGAGAAGGTCTTGTGGGGGATGTGATGGTTGGAGGCTGTCTTGGGCATAGTGATCATGACATGATAAGAGTTTTCAATCCTTGGAGAAATAAGGAGGGAGACTGCAGAACTGCCACGTTGGACTTCTGGCGGGCAGACTTTGGCCTGTTTAGGAACTTGGTTGGCAGAATCCCCTGGGAGCTGGTGAGGAAGAAAACTGGCCTGGCTGAATAGAGAGCTCTGGCTCAAGCTCAGGAAAAAGAAAAGAGTTTATGATCTTTGGAAGAAGAGGCAGGCAACTCAGGAGCAGTACAAGTACAACTGTGACACTGTGCAGGGAGAAAACTAGAAGGGCCAAAGCACAGCTGGAACTTAATCTAGCTAGTGCTGTTAAAGACAGTAATAAGGGTTTCTATAAATACATTGACAACAAAAGGTGAACTAAGGAGAGTCTCCCTCCTCTAGTAGATGTGGGGGGAAGCATAGTGACCAGGGATGAGGAAAAGGCTGAGGTACTTAATGCCTTCTTTGCCTCAGTCTTTAGTAGGAAAACCAGTAGTACTCTGGGTATCCAGTCCCCTGAGTGGAGGGACAGGGATGGAGAGCACAGTGAAGCCCCCATAATCCATGAAGAGGTGGTTAGCATCCTGATACACCACTTAGATATACACAAGTCTATGGGGCCAGATGAGATCCACCCCAGGGTCCTGAGGGAGCTGGCAGAAGTGCTTGCCAAGCCACTTTCCATCATTTATCAGCAGTCCTGGCTGACTGGGGAGGTCCTAGTCAACTGGAGGCTTGCAAACGTGACGCCCATCTACAGAAATGACCAGAAGGAAGACCCGGGGAACTACAGACCTGTCAGTCTGACCTCGGTGCCAGGGAAGGTGATGGAACAAATCATCCTGAGCGCCATCACACATTAATGCAGGACATCCAAATGATCAGGCCCAGTCAGCATGGGTTCAGGAAGGGCAGGTCCTGCTTGACTAATCTTATCTCCTTTTGTGACAAGATGACATGCTTGATGGACGAGGGGAAGACTGTGGACATTGTCTACCTGGATTTTAGTAAGGCCTTTCACACTGTCTCCCACAGCATCTTCCTGGAGAAGCTGGCTAGGCATGGCTTGGATGGGGATACCCCTTTCTGGGGTTAAAAGATGGCCGAGCACAGAGTGTTGTGGTGAATGGAGCTAAATCCAGTTGGCGACCAGTCACAAGCGGTGTTCCCCAAGGCTCAGTTTTGGGATCAGTCCTGTTTAACATCTTTATCAATGATCTGGATGAGGAGATTGAGTGCTCCCTCAGTAAGTTTGCAGATGACACTAAGTTGGAAGGGAGTGTTGATCTGCCTGAGGGTAGGAAGGCTCTGCAGAGGGACCTGGACAGGCTGAATCAATGGGCTGAGGCCAATTATATGAGCTTCAACAAGGCCAAGGGTCGGGTCCTGCACTTCGGTTGCAATAACCCCATGCAGCGCTACAGGCTTGGGAACAAGTGGCTGGAAACCTGCCATGCAGAAAAGAACCTGGGGGGGTTTTGTTCTACTGAAGTTAGCTGGAATTTTCCTACAGACTTGAAATTCATCAGAAGCAGAACAGCCCCTCATCCGCTCTCACTCCCTTCCCTTCTAGTTCCACTTATCTTGCAAAGAACTTTCTGCATGTATGCCTCTTAATTCTTTTAACAAAACAAAAATCACATTTCTGAGATAAGAATAAGGCAACTTTAATTCATGTGCTACGAAGTCAAGTAGAAATTGACAAAAATTGGGTAGTGAACATCAAATCCTATCTAATGATTTAATAATTAGAATAAATTAAATAATATTTGTCTGTCATCTAAACTGATGCTCATATGAACAATTTAGAGCCATGTTTATTCGCACAGAAATTTCCTATCAAGAATCTAACTCGAACACACACTGGAGACTTATCAGAAAAATAAAAATGCAAATAAACACTTGTTCTTTCTGGTGTCTCCACAAGTCTTAGGGCTTTCCTGCCTTGCTGAGAAACTCTTTTTTTTCATGTTGAAAAGTGCTTAAAATAATCTTTTTCTCATAGTCTTGACAAGGAGGAGATGACATGATTTTTCTGTACTAAACCTACTAATGCTATTTTTCTCATCATTCACACCTTCCTTTTATAAAGCCTTATTATGCGTGGCCATAATACAACATAATGTTCTTGCCAATGTAACTAGATACTCAGAAATATAGATAATTCATATTCCTTTAGTCCCCAGGGTCTACTGCTTTAAACATTTGAGATGTCCCCTCCCATCGTCTTCTGCAGATGTAAATGCAGTGTCTGAGCTGATGTGCACAATAGGTCCATACTCCACCCCACATAACATGCTACCAATAGCTCCCTCCCAGTGCTCTTCTCCTTTACCCTTTCACACTCTCTCCTTCCCCTTCTCCTTGAAGTCTTTGAATCTTTTCTTCCTTTCCTATTTCAGTTCTTTGCCTCTTTGTAATCTTTTTTATAAGGAAGATTTTTATCACCTCTAGAGTATGGACCGTAGAACCTTACATGAACACAGGAGCATGAAATGCATCAGATTCTCAGGGACAGGGGCCCCTCAGTCATTTTAAACTCTCCACTTACCTGAATCACCCTACTGACTTCTTTCCTGGCTATTTGCACTTCCTGGGGCTGGGGCAACGTGTGGAATTTTCAGCTTTATTTTCTCTGCTGTTTGGTTGGTTCTTTGTGATTTCTTTTATTACTTCAGGAATTCTCAATGATTTGTACAGACCTTACATTTCAAATTGATAGTATTTCATAATTTTGTTGCCTGTTTCTGCAGTCTTGGCCTGAAAAGCAACAATGCATTCACAGGATGAGGCAGTACCTGGTTGATAGGTGTGAAGCTATGCAGTAATGCACCAGTTCTTTCATTTGAAGGAGTAGGATGAGGAACTTCTGATCACAATTGTATTGGGTTTTCTGTGAGAGGTTTTTGGTTTTGTCTTTGGTAATGGTGGAAGGGCTATGGAGATAGCCCTTTAAAAAGCTACCTGAAAAGCTCCCCCTTTTCCTTTGTCAGACCCACCTTTGACCAGGGCCAAGCCAATCAGCATCCCTGTGAATTCAAGTATTAAAGAGGGGTGCAAGGCATGCTCTCACTCTCTCTGACACCGGCCCCGATCAGCGTGGTCCCAGGTGTGGGTGGCACGGCCCTAGCCTTGCCTGCCTGGGTCAGCCTGACCCTAACTTAAGCTTAAGCCCTGCTGCAGCTCCAGCCCAAAAAGAAAGAGACCTGGGAACTCTTCAGAAGCATCAGAAGAGACCTGCAGTGGAGAAAGGAGTGGGGCCTGAGGAGAACAACTTTGAAGAAGACCAAGGCCAGTTAGAGGAAAGAAAGAGAGAGAGAGGGAGGAGGATGATGCAGAGCCCACGTTCCCCTTTTGCAACCCATGGCAAGAGCCAGGTCGACTGACCTGCAGCCCATAGAGATCACTGGTGGGGCAGGACCACATGAGCAGTTGACTGCGCCTGAAGAAGCCGTGACTCCGGGCAGTGCGGGCTGGAGCAGTTCGTGTGTGAGGGAACTGTGACCGTGAGCAGACCCAGATTGGAGCTTTGTGGACTTGGGCTGAAGCAGTTTTGTGCATGAGGGAAACTGCATCTGTGGACAGACCCGTATTGGACTTTTGAGGACTTTTTCTCCTGTGGAAAGGGCGCCACGTGGAAGCAGAGAGAGAGAGAGAGAGATTGGGTGGAGTCCTGCCTAACCCTGAGGAGCACATGGCGTGAAACCAGCTGCAACCCCCACTCCCATACCCCTGCACATCAGGGCATGGAGTGGGAGGAGGTGAAGAAACCGGGAACAAAGCTGAGCCCAGGAAGAATGGAGGGGTGGGGGAAGGTGTTTTGACTTCAAGATCTGGTTGTATCTCCCATTGTTCTACTCTGATGTCGGTAACAAATTAAAATTGTTGTTTTTATCCCTTATGATGAGTCTGTCTTTTGCCTGTGACCTTTTTAAGTGGTGAGAAACCCTCCCAGTCCTTATTTTGACTAGCTTCTTTTCTGGGGTATCATGGTGCTCAGTTACACACTGGGCCTAAACCACAACAACAATTCAGGATTTACTGTTACTAATCATCCCGATAAAATCAATGTATCAGCTCATGTGGGCTGACAGCTTCTGGTGATAAGCTAGCAGCAACACAAAAACACAAGTAGCTTCATCCTATTTATGAAGTAAGGTATGGTAATAAATACTGTGTCTACTTAAAAAAAAGGTCAACATTACCATAAAAACATTTGTTGATACAACTGTGCTAAATAAAAAAAAAAAAATCACACCCTTAACTGGCATTTATCCTAATAGATCTGTTGAGGCACAGATTAGAATTTTGATTACAATGCATCTGTCTTGTGGCATTTTAACCACTCATTTGTATTTCAAGAGACATACTTTTTCCTTACTTAACACGAATGTAGGAAATATGTCATTCTTCTTTGACTGATGTATTATCTTTTCCTTTTTATCTCTTACTGCGATCTGAAACTAGCATTTCTACAGCCTTTTTATATCACACAAATTCCAGAGGGCTTTTTTTCACAATATATGAATCAAATATAGCATGCAGACGCATTTTTGTAAAAGGATGGCGTCAACATTACTTGGAGATACTACATCATCTTTCTGTATTTTTTGTTTTGCTCTCTTTTTTTGTTCAGCTTTCTTCTATATGTGTATGCCTGACTGATTCTTAGTTTTCTGTGGGTAGTGAACTTCAGCAGCATCCCCAAAAGAACATTCAGATTCCTAAATGCTACTTCAAGTTAGCTTTTAGTGGAGTTGGTCTTCTGTACTATCCTTCAAACTGACAGCTGAAAATGTATTATGAAACCACCAACTACCTTTTCCCTCTCCTATTATAGACTTAAAACTACTTACAGCAGCATCAGGGTTGTGTAAAGACAGTGGAATACTCTGTGGAATCAAAGCTAAGACAAGCAGTTGGCTAAGCTCTAGAAAACACCACCATATAGTGCTGATGTTCTTGAAGATAATGTTTGTCACAATTTTTATGTCCTCACTGTCTGATACACCAATGAAAGCACACACAACATTCATGTTGCTAATATAAACATTCTAAAGTCAAGAAAAAAGCTAATTGGGCCACTTCAAAATATCTGGTATAGTTTCAGATATAGATTTTTCAACATAAGCACTATTGTTATTTTGTATTTATATTCAGGATGTGCTTAAAATATCCAGGAAGGAGCCATGAGAGTCTTGCTGTACTGTAGGCATTTTGCCAGGATTTGGAACATTAGTGCTTGCGAGAAAGACTACAATTTGATAAGTACAACTCACAAACAATAATAGAGTGGAAGATACAAATAATGATCAGATCTCATATTTTTTTATTCTCCCACCCTATACTGACACAGTAAATAAGTCAGATTTTCTTACCCACAAAAATTCTGTTTTACTGATCTGTATGTAAATTACTTTTTAAATTCCCCCAAAACAGGCCAATTAAGAAGACACTAGAAAATAATCCCAAGGAAACAAAGCACTCATAAGAGCAGGTTATAAATAACTTCATCATTTTGCCATGTAGCCACGTGTTACAGCAAGTAGATAATAACAATGCATAAATAAATCATATATTATTGCTGCAATAGAAAGTTTCAGCTTTCTTTTGGGGGAGAAAAAGTAGTGGAAGTTATACTATCTGAGGCCACAGTTCTTTCTACCATTCTTTTATCAATTTTACAGAAGTATTTGTACGAGGCAGTTGCTTCTGGTCAAGCCTGTTTTAAAATTTTAGAAATATAAAGTTCCAGGTTTGGATACTTCTGAAATTTCTTGTTCGTAGTGCTTTCTTGCTATTCTATTTAACTCTCAGTGACTAACGTCAAGTAAGCTTGCGCTGTCTGTGTGTCACTTGCTTATGCTCTTCTAAGCTCCTGTACCTCAGATTTCCAATGTTATATTAGTTACTGTACTAAGATCCACCAAGATTAATACCATATAGTAGATTTTAATATTAATTAGCAGCAAACTCGCATGTATTTCACTACATCCACTGCCATTGCAACAAAAAAACAGGGCTTATCTCCATTAGTGATGTATGTCAGCACTTCCAATGTACATAACAGCTATGGACAAGCCATCTGTAACCTCTCTACCCCCCTCACTGATCTAGCACTTACACTAAGCTGTTAAAACAGGTTGAGATTATATATTATTTTGAAATAGTAAGTTACTAATGGTAGTAACTTCATGTTTAAAACGTCTCTGCTGCCTGAAAACTGTTGGGAACACGGCAGCAATCTTTTAAAAGGACTTTGAGGAATCCAAGGAACTACAGACTTCTAAATCTAATGTTATTAAATGTTACCAGAGAGCACATTAAAGGACAAAATTAGCGAGCTAGATAAGTGCAAGTTCTTTGCAAGAATCAGTCAGAGTTTTGCAAAGGAAAGTCCTGCTCTACCAACCTCTTGATCCTCTTTGAAGTGGTCAGTGCTTGGTATAATCTACCAGAGCTCTTGAGAAAGCCAATCAGCCACAGGATAAAAAAGGTCCTAGTATAAATGAAAAATTTTAAAACAAAGGAATAAGAAGGTGGAAGCAAATAGTCAGTTGTAGCAGGCGGGCTACTTCTTAAAAAAAAAAAAATCAGTGCTTGGTATAATCTACCAGAGCTCTTGAGAAAGCCAATCAGCCACAGGATAAAAAAGGTCCTAGTATAAATGAAAAATTTTAAAACAAAGGAATAAGAAGGTGGAAGCAAATAGTCAGTTGTAGCAGGCGGACTACTTCTTAAAAAAAAAAAAGTCAACAGTGGAGGTACACTAGACTGCGTGCTGAGTCCTGTGTTGTTCAAAGCATTTGAAAATGGTCTGGAAAAAAAAGTAAGGCGTAAGCTGCCAAAGTTTGCTAGTGACACAAAAGTTATTAATTATTAAAATATGTATAGTATATAACTATGTAGTGTTATTATGACAATATGAAAGTTATAGTAGAGGCAAGAACTTACTGCAGAATTATAGAAGACCCTTACAAGACAAAGTGTGGGCATTAAGATGACAGGTGAAATTCAAAACAAGAAAAGTGGTGCACATGAGGAAAAGTAGCATTTACCTCACACATTATCATGTTGTTGTTCAATTTTCAAATCTTATTTTGCATGCTCCAAAAAAAATCCCAGGTGTAATGAGGGAAAACCCACAGGGCAGCAATTTATTTACTTTTCCAAGAAGAGTCAAGAGGCTGTGACCATTTCTGAGATCTAAGTAACCAGAACAGTTAAGACAGCTCTGCACTTTATTGTATCTTCGTAGTCTCTTGGTGGGATTTTTTTACCACAGCCTGACTGTCCTTTTAAAAGTAGATTCCAGCTTTAAAATAAGTCTTAAAGATATCTTTTAGCAATTCCATTTCATTGCTTAAAACTATCAAGGAAACAAGGAAATGCTGAAGTGAGCAAAACATTTGAATCCTAAGCTTCATGATAAATTCTAGTATGAACAAATATACCATTCATACCGCCTCCTTCATTATTTTGCTAGTTTAACAAATGTAAATTAAGTACTTGAAGTCAGCAAAATTAACTATAATAGATGAGGCTTACAAATGAGTAATTCTGTACAGCTGCCATTTGCTCAATATCATAAAAGCACTCTTAATTAGATTTAACACATCTGTGAAGTGACTTCATTCTATAGATTTATTATCTAAATTTGCTTTTTTTTCTGCTTGTGGAAGGGAAAAAAGAGCCATTTTCACTTGGAAATTCTCATGTATTGGGCTGTTTTATAAATCTCTTCTATACTGTTTTGTGATGCAAGTATCACCAACACCAGTGAACAGGGTGCTATGGTATTCACGGATAAATGAATAGATCTGAGTGACAAACACTCAGGTTTTTGTTTTGCTTTGTCACTCCTCCTTTCACCGATACACCTCTCATTACTATTCTACTGTCAATTTTTAAAACCTAGGCAGGTACACATACTTGTATGATTTATTAATCAGATTAAAATAGAGAGAGGCCCTCAAGAAATGCTACCTTGTTTCAGTGATTTAGCACTCTTCTGTTATTTAGCGTGTAAGCCCTCCATCTTTTTAACAAGTAGTGCAATCATCTTTTATTATCTTTCCTGTTCTGTTCTGTTTCCTATCTGGTATAAGCAGAAGTAATTTCACTGGCTTCAATGAGGTTAAGGCAGAGCTTTCTTCACTCTACCATGCTATGGTCAGTATTATTCCAGCCACAGAGCATCTTTCCATTCTTTAAAATAGCTTAGTTTTAGCTAAAGAGATAATAAAAAATGATTAACAGAGGAAAAGTTAACTTTTTATATCATCCATGAAATTGTGAGCTTAATGCCATAAAGGACAAAAGGTCTGTAAACACATTATTAATGTTACTGACAGGCTGTAACAAGTCACAAAGTTTTCGTAGACCTGTAGTATGCATACTGCATATCTGAGGAATGAAAAGCTTTAAAGCATATTCACATACAAATTCTCGAATTCAGTGCAGTTATATTTATTTGATTTCAATTCCTTAAAAGTCCTCCTGCGTTCATTAACGATTTTGATGTGTAATGAAAGACTCAGAAAAGGAGTTAAACACCTATGTGTCACCTAACTTTTGCACTGCAGTGTGGCAGTTGATGTACAATGTTGGAGGTATTTAGTACCTGCCAACCTGGACAGCAAATCAATTACCAAATTACAGAATATTCTGAGTAGATTTCACAATACCCTTTCCAATAAGCCATTCATCATTCCATGGAATATTTCACTGACCATATGGCAAGAGACAGAAGGAGAAAGCAGTACACAGAAGTAGTAGATACTTAGATTGTGATCTGTAGTCTTCTTTTACGGCATTACTGGAAAATGGAAGACAGAGGAAGGAAAATAGATGATCTTTATGTTTGGACACAAGACTCTACCGTACAGACCATCACCTTCATTCATGATCAAATCAATATTTCACCAAAGAACGTCCTGGAGTGGGAAGATTTATGGTTGCTTCCATAATATTATGTACTTTTCTATGCAGTTAGTTTCAGCGTACTAAGAATGAAGTTTCTTAATATTGCTTGAAAATTTTTGCATATGATGAGTAAGACCTTTTTATAGCCTGGAAACAGTGATAACTATATTTTGTACACTCTACACTGAACCTATAATTCTCATTAGACATACAAGCTCTTCCACAGTGTTCCAGGTAATGGAGAATAACCAGAGCCATGCTGCATTATGAGGCTCATTTTTCCATGGAGCAATAAACCATACAACATTTATATTAGTGACTCGGAAACTGCACACAGTAGACATAATAGCAGCAACAACCATCCATCTTGTGAATGACAGTGATGGGTGTTGCCCAGAGTACTAAGTAACAAGAACATCAAAAAGCACTCAGTCTCTTAAAAACTGGTCAGAAATCATGCAATGGGATCTTGAAATAATCATACTTTCACATGTATTTCTTTTACATGCTGAAGAAAGTTATTAAGAGAGCATAAAGTATATTTGCTTTGAAGTAGAAATTTGATAGAGCTGAATAGATAATAAAAAGCAGCTGAAAAAGTCTAGCAGTAGCAGAACATTTGCACAAGCTAAAAACTTATAAAGAACGGGAGTACAGGCACACCATCGAAATTAGTATGTTTTACTTTAATGTTATGAACTATGGGAAAGCTCTGAAGGACTGTGAGAAAAACGTTTTTTCCTTTTCCTCTTTTAGCATGCTTTCTTTTTGTGACTGAGACAGGCATCCAAGTTTGTTTAAATACTTAATGGGATGATGTAACATTCTTCCTTTTCTACCCCTTACCACTTATGTTTACTGAATTAAACTGTTGTGGGGATTAGATTCCTTGCATCCACATCTGCTCACTGATCTGCAATTCATAACTACTGTGTAAGTTCAGTGTCCTGCAAGTTCTTACATAACAAAGAAATGGCAGAAAAGTTATGCTTTCAACACCTCAGAAAAAAAAGCAAAAAAAGCAAAAAAAAGCAGCTTGTATGATATTTTTATATTTTCTAAGTAAGCCTTCTGTTCTTGACCTATAATGTGAATTCTCTTGCAACTTAAGGAACATAAAACATGTTTCAGTAATAACTGATTTTCTGCAAGTATATATATTATACAATACCTACCCAAACTTGATATCAAAATATACATACCTCTTCTTTCAAGTTAAGTGTTTCATAAGGAAACCCACTTTGACTGGTAATATATATTTTTGTCTAAATTTCAGCTCAATATTAAAGAGTGGCATCTGCATTATTACTGATTCCCACTTATTATATCATATGCCTGATGAAACTTTTGAGTGCAGATTGAAACATAGGCAACTTTACAACAGCCTGGCAGTGATAAGAAGCCAGAAAATGAATTTAAATGTGATGTGTCCACTTTATCCTATCAGAGAGACATAAAGTGGTCTCAGCATAAATAGAAACCCTACAGAGTTTGAGCATTTCAGTAGGCAGTAGCTCAGATGCCAGTAAAGTATTTTTCTGCATATCAAAGTACAAGTGTTATTGTAATACAAAAAAAACTGTAGTATTTGAGCAAGAGCTTATGGTGAATAGGGCTTTAACAATCCACAGTGAGTCTTAAGGATAGGTACTAATTTCTTCCTTTTAGTGAGTGCTAGATAAAGATAGAACACTTAAATATGTTTTGTAAGCAGTTTTTTCACTCCAAACAGTAAAAAAATAATAAAATTGGTTCACAAAATAATGTATCCTTCATGATATAGACAACAAGCCATATGTTAAATACTTATTATTACAAAACTCTATTAGTTTCTTACAAACTGGAACCTGAGTATTTCAGATGCATGCAACAAATCGGTCTTGTCAACAACAGAATTCCTCAGAGATCTCATTCATGGAAAACACTCTAACTTCCCAAAATGCTATTTATAATCACCTCAATCACTAGTTCATTATAATCTATTTGAATTATCACATTTTATTTGCACTTTCATTACAGTAAACTCACACACTATCCACACTGTGGAAATTGTTTTGACATAGTATTGTCACAGAACCACAGAATGGCTGAGGTTGGAAGGCATCTCTGAAGGTCATCTGGTCCAACAAAAAAAACACTCTTTCTCAAGCAGAGCCACCTAGAGACGTTTGCCCAGGACCCTGTACAGATGGCTTTTGAAGATCTCCAGGGATGGAGACTTCTCCCTCACAGTAAAAGTGTTTTCTGATGTTCAGAAGGAACCTCCTGTGTTTCAGTTTGTGTCTACTGACTCTTGTCCTGTCACTAAGCACCACTGAAAAGAGCTTGACTTTGTCCTGTTTTCACCCTCCCTTCAGTTATTTATTTATAAGGTCCTTCCTGAGCCTTATCTTCTCCAGGTTAAAGTTCCAGCTCTCTCAGTGTTTCATCATAGGAGAGATGCTCTAGTTAATGATCTTTGTGGCCCTTCATTGGACTCTCTTGAGTACATTCAGGTCTCCTTTGTACTGAGAAGCCTAGAATTGGACAGAAGACTGGACACAGGATTTTGACATTTTTCTAATGCAGCCCAGTATGCCTTTTGCCCTCTTTGTTCAGGGGCACATTGCTGGCTGATATGCAGGACTCCGAGCTCGTTTACTGCCAAGCTGCTATCCAGCTAGGTGGCCCCCAGTGTATACTGGTGCCTGAGGTGATTCCTCTGCACATGCAGGACTTCGCACTTCTCCTTGTTGAACTTCATGAGGCTTCTGTCAGTCCATATCTCTAGCCTTCTGAGATGTCTCTGGATGGCAGCATGGCCCTCTGATGTATCAGCCACTCCTCCCAGTTTGGTGTCATCAGCAAACTTGTTGAGGCACACTCTGCCCCATCATCCAGGTCATTAATGGAGATGTTAAACAGGACTGGACACAGCACTGACCCCCAGGGTGCACCACTAGTCAATGGCGTCCAGCTAGACTTTGTGATGCTGATCACCACTCCCTGGGCCCAGCCACTCAGGCTGTTTTCAATTCACCTGACTACCTCCTTGTACAACCCATACTTTAATGGCTTGTCTATTAGGATCTTATGGGAGACAGCATCAAATGCCTCACTGAAGTCCAGGTAGACAATATTCATTGCTCTACCCTCATCTACCAGACTGGTCATTTCATTGCAAAAACTTGACAGGTTGCAACACTCCAGTCATGGGAATCACCTCACCATACCTCCATGATTCGAACAAAATAGTAGCCTTGCAGCTGCACACAGATCTTTAAATCAGCATGTTTATTCCCCATGCTGCTTGCATTAGCATACAGGCATTTCAAGGAGGCATCCCTGCATGCTGAGCTCCTGGGGAAGATTAGGGGGATTTCACCATAATGGTGCCTTGCAGGCACCTCCTTGCTTACAAGCAAATGCTGGAGGTGACTGCACCTTTCAAATATTAACTTTTCTCATTTCCTAAATTGTCTGGTCCCAGTGCAGCCTCATGTAATAATGTTTCATAAAATACTAGAACATGCTTTATACTTTATCTACATATATGTCATATTAACAAATATATTGCAAAAATATTTTTATTACATTAACATAAAGTATCTATCCTTTCTTAAACTAAAGATAAATCATTATAAATTCTTTAATTTTAAAATGTACTTGTTATTCTAAATGCTTTTAAATCTGTCATAGATACTACAAAAATTAGTCAAGCTTCTCAAGTCAATCATCCATCTCTAAACCTCCTTTGGTTTATAATGCTAATGTGAAGAAAAAAATACCTCAAGGTAATCAGAAGTGTGTGTGTAAGGTTTAGATACCACGAACTTGGGAAACACTGAGTTAGATCATTGTTAATTCAAAGTGGATCTCCAGAACTGCTTTTGTACCACAGATGATGGCTAGACATTTTCGTACCATCATTTTAATTTGGGCAAATTACAGGTGTCTCCGTGTTTAGTGAGAGATAAATAGTAACACTTTGAAGTCTCTGTGTCATATATGTTGTGGCAGTTGACAGGTTTTTTTACTGGCTTGGGCAAGAGGAGACCTATTTAGCAAACATGTTAAATTTTCACAGCTTTCATCCTTTGGATGCTCCAGCATAGCTTTGCCATATATCTCTGTTGTTTCTGTAGTCTTCCTTGCTTCAATAGAACACTAAGTTATCCTCCCACATGCTGGATAGCAGCCCAAGGTGATGATATCATTAGGTGAACGTGAATGTGTACCAAGGCTGGTAAGAACTCTCAGAGACCAGCTGGCAACACCCCTGCAACCCCATTGCCCCTGGGGCAACTATCTCAGTTAACGACCTTGTTTCCCCTGTGGTCTACTAAAAATCTTTCCCAGGTTTTAGCAACCATCATCTCAGCCTTCATTTTCATTTGATTTTGGCTAGTGACTTATTTCGGAGTATGTAGCAGTATCTATTTGCTACCAGCCCAGCTCCTTGCATTGCTGTGTGTGTCTCTGTAGGAGGTTTTCTGTTGGATCTATTGCAATCAATGGGCAACAGTGAAATTAAAACCTAAACTATTTCCCAGAGATATCGTGAAATGAACTAAAAAATTGAACATGCTAGCCAGATAAAGAATGTGTTGACTTTATGAAGTCTTACACTAGGGATCTTCTCTGCACAAAAGTTTGTCCCAGAATCTGCTAGTCTTCGAGTCACAATTTTAAACATATGAAAATTACTTACAAGAATGGCATTATGTATATGAACACATAGCATTTATTACCAGATAATTCGTGGTTTAAAAAAAGTTTGCTACAGGTGTTTGTTTTTTTGTGTTTTTAATGTAATGGATCTATATGTTTGAAAATGACAGGTCTGGCAAAAATTGAAAGACTATAATGAATCAAAGTAACTTTATTTACTTCAAACTGTGTATCTGTGTTTCTAGTCTTTCTCTATGAAAGGAAGAAAAAACCCACACCATATAGTCTTCAGATTAAGATCACTCTGTTGAACAGATGGCTGCCAAATGCATGCAGTCAAGTGAGGTATGGTGGAATGATTCCCATGACTGTCCAAGTGCTAAACTACATAAGGTGGTAGCGTTCCAGAGGATGTGCATTAATGACCATTGAAAATAAAATGGAAAACATTCAGTGGATTCCACTGAAGAAATGAGTCAAGACTTGGACTCTCATGATAGAATTACCCTGCTGCTTTGTAAAAAGTCAGTGGCAAAAGAAGACAGAAAGAATTGCTTTAAAAGTTTAGCTATCATAAATTCATATGACTCCTTGAATCCTGCATTATTTACTACTGCTTAAGTTAGTTTGAAATGGATTGTTTGATTGACTCCTACTCCAACAAAGTCTTCATTATATGAAAATAGTAATAAGAGAAGAGAATACCTTGATGGATTAAGAGGTTGACAGTTTAATCATAGTTCCTGTGCAGTTTATTCTTTTAGCCATAATGGGTAGTGAAGTCCCATATTAAAGTTTGCCCTAAAAAGTACGGCAGAATTTCTTCTTTCTGCCAGATGCACATTTTTATGTAAACAATCCATGCAAGCTGTCTTTTTTCCTCTCTCATAAATAAAATGCTACTTCCCTTCTTTAAGTAATAATTGGAAGCAAGACTCAGTGAAATTTTCATAATAATTCACTAGTTTAACCAGTTTGCGTTCAACTTTATCCAAAAGAAAATCTAACATTTTCAATGCATTTACCATACAGTCCATCACACCACTTCCTGAACTGTGGCCATTCCTGTTTCTTGAGTTTAGGGGTAAGGGCCAAGACACTGTACCATGATGTATTATATATATATATGTATGTATCTATACTCCCAGCTGACATAGTATACAGCTGACATCAGAAAAGCAGATACAAGTCCTTTGTCTAATTGATACAATCAAGTGTGCTTAATAGTGCTGTAAGAGGAAGACATCTTTTTCACGTGACAAGTAAAATTAGCTATAGCCAGATTAGGTGAATTAATATTTTTTTCACTTGGAATTAAAACGGAACAAACAGTTAAAGTATAGCATAAATATGTTGCTTAGTATAATGTACAGATTATTAACTAGAGAAATTTGTTCACTGCAGTGATTCCCCCCACACCCTGCAATTCAGTACTTAGGACCAAAAGATTCACAGCTGAACACGCAGTACTACATTATTGACTTCCCCACTGTAAACTCTCTTGCCTCCCATCATCCATTCCTTTACCACATTCTATATTCAGTCTTTCCTTATGTTAAAGAAAAGAATAAACTAATTTTTCTTAAGGAAAACAGTCCCTTCTAATCCTCCATCTAAAGCTGTAAAAGTTATCCCCACCCATCATATTTCACCTCTGTTCAATGTGATGCTTCCCCCCTCATGCAGGTACTTCACACTGAAAACATCTGACCCAGAGGCAATATTTGGAAGATCTTTTCACTGGAAGCTGGTATATCAGAACAAAGTAGCTCTGAACTCAGTCAGAGGATTGAGACAGTGCCTTTAAGCTATTTCCCATGAAATCTTCTGTAAATAGTAATATATATGGGGATTTTTTTTTTCCCCAAGTCTGGGGATTGTAATGCTCACCAGACCTTAGGAGGGGATTTGTGGTGCTCATGCCATTTGAATTGCCCTCTACATTGAGATTTTTGCTATACTGATCTTTCTCCCCACTCCTTTAAGAAGTATATTTCCTCTAGTGGCTTATTCAAAATCCTGTTCACCACTGCTATCCATGGAGAACCAACTCTGGCATACTCTGCTTCAATTCCAGTCAAAACTTTAGTTGTTTCTCATTTTTAAGTAAATGTATTAGTGAAAAATAAACGTCTTCTAGACTCCACTGGAAATTTGTGAGATACACCTTTACATAAAAAGAACTTTGTAGATACTGGGTTGCAATTTCTAAACAATTCTCTTTATTATTTTCTTAATTTCTCCCAACTGTCTGTCTCAAACATGACAGCTGCCCTTGAACATTCATGTTGCTATTATTTACCTCAAACTAATTTTCACTGCCTAGAAGAGCCACATGGAACTCTTTATTTATTACTATTTTAAATAAAATCACCAATCCTTCCACTCCTGTGTTGCAGAAGCCATTCAAACTAGACAAAGAATCTGGAGCATTCAGTCTGGAAAGATCAAACACACCACATTTTTTTGACAAAGACATGAAAGTTTTTTGATGATAATACTTTTTCTTTTCTTCTTACACTGTCCAAGACCAGACAATTGTAATAAAAATCTGGTAAGACAGTTCAAGTATTGTTTTCACACAATAGAGAAGGATAGTTCTTCTGTTAGCAACATTCAATTACTTTTAAAGGAACAATTCAGATGTAGTCTAAGAATTTGATCCAAAAAGAATTTGGATCAAGCTTTCTTGTTTGATAATACTGGAAATAAGTTATTGGCTGTTGGAAACTGGTGGAGTATTTAAATATAAATCTATCTTCTGAATAGAAAGTATAAATTAAAATTACATTACGAAATATAGATCAGTAATTAAGCTTCAATTTGGAAACTGGGCTGAGATTTATCTAAACTACCTTTATGGCATTTTGCACTTCTAAAGACTGTGCTCCACAAACACACAGTGTTAACAGTCCCTGCTCAGACAGAAATTACACAAACACCCTATGAATTCCAGATATGATTTGTGCTCTGGAGGCCTTGGCGTTTCCACAACTCGAAGAAGTGTGATATCCTGATGGCTTCCCATAGCCTTCCCTTTACTGCTCTGCTCTTGCTCCCCTTCCTCTTTGGGTGCACCCTAGCTGCCTCCCGCTGGCTATTCAGCAGGCCGTAGGAAAGCTGACCTCTAGCAGAGGATACAGGCTCAGGGTAAAGGTTATGAGGGAGGCCATACAGCTTGCATCACTTCCATGGTCAGGCTTAACAGCCAGCATGCTTCCTTCTACCTTCAGAGTGAATGTACACATACAACCATAGACATAGCAAAAAGGTAAATTTTAAGGTGTCTTTATCACTGTTACTTTTTACACTAGTAATCGCTGTTTTAAAGACACAGAGACAACACAACATATTTAGATTAGAAAAGCAACTTACATTTTAAAAAAAGATACTTTTATTGGTTGAAGTATAACTTAAAAGTAATAACATATACTGAGCACAAAAAGCGAGTATGAAATATTTTAAGCTATCTGATTTTTTAGTACTGATGCACTGTGTTGCCTGTGTATCTTTGACAGAAAAAGAGCAATGGAAAAGAGACTGTTCAGAAACATATATAGATTTTTCTTACAATGGGCAAGACTTTTCTATAGTTTTATCTAAAATAATCTTCCAGTTTCTCTTTTTTTTGTGTGTGCTGTGGTATTGTACAGCTGCTTCCTGATGCTTGCAGTAATTACTGATCTTACCTCTCAACTCCAAAATCTGCCATAAGTGAATTTGATTCCCCCATTGAGAATGCACCACTTGAAATGATGCATTATTAGTGCGGGGAAAAAAAAATTCCAATGATACAATGTGACTGCCATCACTAGAAAAGAAATATTTTCAGCTTTTGTTGAACATACTCTTATCTCTGTGGGGGATTTTACAAGATCAAAGAAGCAACAGCAACATCAAACATACTTATTTACAAATGGTACAGCCACGAGACAAATAGAGCATATGTGCTAGTGTCTCAGAAGCTTGTTGCGAGTTAGCTAGTTCTCTATTGTGTTGCATGAAACAGGATTTTCATATTGTTAAAAAAAACAGAAAGAACCCACTACATCTTCAGAGTCTAAGGGTCTGTGCATATTATACACTTCAGAGATTTATTTTTTGATTTCCCAATAACTTTATACTTTAAATTTTAGCAATATTTTAGGCAGGCTTATTTTAGACGGCCCACAGAATTCAGTGAATAATATCTAATCACGGTGATTTTACCTATGCTGCTCCATTTAAAATATTTATTAAAACAAGAATAGTTTACTAAAACAAGAAAAGGAAGTTCTTATTGAGAACAAAAAAAAGCAAAGATCTAATCTGAACAACAGCCTGCATCTTCAAGGGTCATGAACCCTCTTCATTTATCAAACCTAGTTAGGGAAGGATCTGATCATATATGCTTCAATTTGCAGTTAAGTATTTTTTTTCAGAAAGGTTAACAGAGATCACAGAAGTGGGAATACAGAGAAACCACAGTGGTGTTTGCAGTGGGCTTAGTGGAGGGAAAGCCACACAATGGGGAAGAAATAGCCCTGGAAGATGCTAATGCGATAATATTCCTTCTCAGATTTGGAACGCAGGTTGGTAACACAAAAACAAACAATCTAAAAAGACAAACAAAACAAAAAACCCCAAACATGCCAACACTTATAGAGGAAAATATAGCAACAGAAAGGGGTATTTCGTGAACAAACTGCAAAATGCTTGATTTTATTCTACTGAGAGGAATAAGATTCAAAAACTGTTATTGAACAGTACTGAAGAGAACGTAAGAGACGAAGACATTGCTTATCCTAAGAAGTTTTGCAGGCAGCACAACATTTTTTTAGTTATTATCATAATGCAACAAAAGCTATGAAATAACCGTGTCAACCTTGTCGCTTCAATTTTTTATGCATCGGCTTTCTTTTCCTGGATATGTCAGTGAGTTCTCTCTGTAACGTATTGCCATAGGCTAAAAGTACATAGAAGAGCTCTGTCACAGAACTGTCACATGTAATAACATTTTACTATAAACACCACTGGCCTTAGTTACTTCTGGAGTACATTTCCAAGGTATTTCAGCACCTGAAATTCTTCAGCTCAGCCTCAGCTGGAAGTACGTGATGTTCCCATAGCAAATGTCCTCATAAGGGCTGGCTAACCAAACCTAACTAGGCTGGAAGAAAGGTAAAGGAGAGGGAAAAAAACACCTTTTCGCCATCCATGTCCACTCAGGGATTTGCTCTTGGCCTGCAGGTTTTAGAGGGGTCACTGCTCCTTGACAAATACAGGTAGTCAGTGCTGAGACCATCCCAACATTGCAGCTGAGAAGCCAGCAAGCAGCTAAATCATAACCCAAAATATCTTTTTGAAGCATTCAGGACTTCCAGCAGTTTGGGTGTCATTGCCTCTGCCTTAATGCAACTAGTTGCTCTTTACAATGCTGCCTTACAATTGCCTTTCTTCTGGTTCACTGCACATCTGAGCATTGTACCTCCTCCTCTGCCTTGTTCAACACTTCAGTTTATCTTGCATTAAAAAAACTCATGAAAATTAAACTGGTATTTGCTGAAGAAACATGTTCAGTCTGCTTTTGTATTAGATACCTTTCTTCATTTTAGGAATGAAATTTCTATTTGGCTATAAATTTTAGAAACTAGCTAATACTGTGGGTTTCTGAAGTCTCACACAAAGGAAGTATAAAAACAGCTTGCTTGAACGTTAATTTCAGTATATCACACATACATGTCAGCATCATTTGAGAGAAAAGAACATTTTCAATTCTGTTAAACTTTTAGTTTTAAGAACTTAAGGTAAGGAGGAAGGATTGCTAGCCAGTATAACAACTAAGAGAATATTTTCTCAAAAAAAAACAATAAAAGCTTCCCCAAAATTGCCAAAGACAGAAAAAATGGGAGGAGGCATAATGGAGGGGGAAAAAAAAGATAAAAAAGGAAATCAACTTTTCACAGTATCAGTGGAACAAGGAAGTTCCAGTCCATTGGAACTTCATGTTCTTCATTCTTCAAGGGCTACTGGAATATGAAAAAATTGTGCATGCTTCCTTTGCCAAAGCAAGTTGAAAAGACAGATGTTATCCTAACTTACAACCAAGGAGTCTGGCTGCCCATTTCAGTAGCATATTCTGGCCAATTAAAAGCTGATATCTTTAGAAGTGAATACCAATGATGCAAGCATGAGTTCACTGTTGCTACTGACTGCAAATTCTCTATTTTCTGTCTGAAAAGACACACTATTTTGAGAAGAAAGGGATGCTTCATCAGTGACACTGCAGGCTGCATTTAGAGTAAATCACATTTTTAAAGATTGACTTGTATCACTGCTTAGCCTAAAGAGTAGAAGGATAAATCCAATTCCCATTGATATAAATGGAAAGGCTTTTATTGAGGTAACTGTGTTGGGGAAAGTATTAGCTCTGAGATTTTTGTTTTCTTTGTAATAGACAACCAAATCCAACAGTCTTCCTTAGCACATTTCTACTGAACTATCATATGGTTGCATTTTACCTTTTCTAAAAGCTTGACCTTTATATTAAATGCTAAACAGTTCTTATTATTATAGTCTTCCACTTCACAGAGACCTTGAAAATGTTTCTTCAGGTCAATTACACCTCCTTGAAAAGGCAGTCAGTGAGAAGAGCATGCTTCTAACTTTGCTACTGAGGTGGTGAAAGATATTCTGCTTCTTCTTCTCAATGGAGCATTACTTTGGTTATAAGTAGCATTTAATATTTGTCTGACACTTTCAAAGTCTAAAATGAAACTTCCTTGAGAATGCTGTTAATGTGAATCTAGTAAAGAAAATGGGATCTCAACTCTAAGGAAAGCCTATACTGAAGTTGTTTTATGTGACAACAGTTCAGTAGCCATATCTAAATCTACTTTAAAACTAGGTAGCTTGAATATTGTTAGGAGTACAGCTATTTCAATCCAGAACTTTAAAAAAGCAAAACCACTCCAAAGAAGCTGGATTAGACTACCACTAAACACTGGATGTAGCACTTCAGACAGCAAAAGCAGCTCCAGGGTGCACATGTGAATTGCAGTCTCATCTGTAGACAAAGCACAGAAGAGCTCCCGTATAACTTGCAGATGTGAAGATTTATCTTCTCTGCTTTTGCTTCAAAACTTGATCGAGGTTTCTCTACCTCTACTGCTACCCCCATCCTAATTGTTCTTATTTGTCATGGACTGTGTAGGTTAACAATCTTGTAATTGGTTCTGGCATTTAAATTGCTGTTTTCATCTCCTTCCTCCTGTTTAATAATCTTCCCTTGCTTTGATAGGATCTGACATTTTTCTGACTTCTCCTTCCTACCCTTTACAGAGATGCTTCCAGAATAAAAATAATCAAAATTAATGATGACATGAATGTTACAGCTTCCAAAACTTGCAACTATTGTTTTCCATTTCCTCTTATTACTCTAATAACAGATAAGAGTTTGACATGGACATGGAAACAATGCACTTCAGAAAAAGCAACAGACTTAGACAGGGAGTCAGCAAATTTGTTTAAAACCAGTTAGGTAGGTTTAGACCATTTCAAAACAGTAAGACAATGTCTGAAGCTGAAAAGGAATTAAAGGTTGTACCTCTAGTTCTCTCTAAAGATCTAAAAGTCAGTCACAATTCACTTGTCTTCTTGCTAGAAACGTGAGAATTGATGAGCAATAAGACTAGAGGAAGCGAACTGCCTCCACACTGCCTACCAGGACAAATGACCAGAAAATGCAGAGTCTTCAGTTTAACTCAACTTCCATCATGACTATGCCGATGAATCTGCATTTCAGTCATTTGCGCTTTCATTCATGGCAGTCATTTAAGCTTCAAACCAGACATCCTGAGCATGGGAGATTGGAAAAAAAAAACAAAAAAAACCAGAGCAAACATTCACTTATGAGGAAGTACTTCAGAGGCCCCCACTAATTACTACTCAGGAGCCTTTCATATCAGCACAGACCTAACACAGTAACCTGACTGATAGTGTGGGTCAGCTGAGAATAGCCAGCCCACTTGGGAAATAAATCAAGATTACCAATTCCTAAAGCATCAGAATGCTGAAAGGTGACCGCGGTTAGTCATAGGCTCTATTGCCAGTCCTTATTTGCATTTGTTTGCTCTGTAGGTATATAAAATAACTCTGAGAAGTGAACTCTTAAGAACATACTGAGAACCAGTATATGCTCAGTGAATTTTCCCCTGACTTCCCACCATTTTCAGGCAGTTTGTCCTCAATCAACTTTAACTTGAGACCTGAGCATAATTTACTCAGAAAACAGATGTAGACACTCATTTCACCAACATAATGCTATTGTCATCTTGTGCCATCACCTGCCTGGTGATTCTCGCAATGTGGTTTTTGTGAAGGTTTTCTCAATATCAAATGCCAAAACTCTCTGAGGAATCTCTAAAACCTTCTCAGTGATCTTATGAAAGGCAGAGTATCCTGTAAAATCTTGCGACTTTTAGAGGTCAGATCTCAACCTTATTACACATGCAACTCATTTTATATAACCTTCACTAGCAGCTTTGTGGATGTTATGGTAGAAACAGAGCAATTTATAAATGTTACAGTTGTTGCAGTTCACAGAAATGTTTTGAATCTTCAGTCAAATTTTGCTGTGGCACCGGGGATGATAGCTTGATACTTGTAGAAGCCAAAGTCAGAGGTACAAAAGCAACTAACCAATAAATTACAGTTTTAAAGACAAATTGAGTAAAATAGCTGAGAAACTCAAGGAGAGTCCAGGCCCATGCACCAGAGGAGGCAATCCTAATCCCTACTATGTAAGAGGATACATGAACTAGAAGATGAAAAAATTTTACTCCTTTAAATAAAAGTATACAAATTTAACCTCAACACCAAACAATCTAATCATTACTTAAATAAAACCAAAATGTTACTTACAATTCTGAAAAGCTTCAAAACAAATCACGATTTATTGGAAGCATATCTTGAGATTAACATTTCTTGCAGAACCTCTAAGTTTTAACTCAACAGCTTCATTCTGGTTGGCACTTCAGATAGGATTATTCTAACAAGCCTTCAAGCCATGCTTTAACACAAGTCAGTGCTGAAGCAGTACCTCCTTGCAGCATGAACTTCAATGGCTTGGTTCATTCGAGTTCTTTTGCTGGGGTTTGTTTTAAATGAATCACTGTGCCACTGCTCCCCAGGGAGCACAAAGAGCCAGTTGCTTCCTTCAGGCTGGGAAATGGGACCTGGGACCTGAGGTAGACTGTACTCGGACACAGTCATGCAAAGCCTGAACACAGCAGACAGAGCTGGCTGTGGATGAGAGGGTCTCTCTACGGTCCCAGATGTGGCAAAGTGATGGTTCAGAGTCCATCAGAGAGTCCAGTCAGGAGTAAAAGGAGACAGGACCAGAAAGAGGATGGGAAAGACAGCTATTCTAAAATGAAGCTCAGACAGGTACCAGTAGCCTAGGGTTGGACCTGACATGGATCCATGTGCAAGGTGTGGGGTGGCCCCAGGTGAGGCTGGTTAGGGCCATTACAACTTTTAGTGCCTTCAGGGCCCTGGCATATCTATTGGGTTATTGGAACTTGAGTGTGTGCTCAAATCAGTTATCTTTCTGTAGGCTGGGTTGTGGCTTGTGCTACTGGAAATTGGGAATACACTGTTGAAGCCTTATGAACCTTATACCACAGCTGGAGCTATTATAAGGCTATTAAGATTTTAGACTTTCACTTCAAATCACTATTGAATGCTGACCTTTGTAAAACAACTTACAAACAAAGAAGGCTGTCTACCAAACTTGACTAGTGGTGTTTATCTGTCTCTATTTTTATTATCTGGGGTTCTTTTCCTGAAATAGCCAAATGTCTCCGTTTAAGAGTCAGAGAGAGAGAGA
>NW_010173825.1:0-7068 GCF_000695765.1 Mesitornis unicolor
CTGGGTTTGTGCTTGGGATTGCCCCTAGACAGTTGCAGGACCTTGCGCTTGGCTGTGTTGATCTCCATGAGGTTGCCATGGGCCCACCTCTCCTGTCCAGGTCTCTCTGGATGAGATCCTAGGTTTCGAGTAAGAAATATCATCAAGCATGGGCCCATCTCTCCTGTCCAGGTCCCTCTGGATGGGATCCTAGGTTTCGAGTAAGAAATATCATCAAGCAGCTCGTGGCAGGCAGTCCCTGAGCACAGGCAGCACTCACCACCTCAGAACTGGGTACCGAAAAACAAATATGGGACTAGAGGAGCACAGGGAGGGTCTTGTCCCAGTCCCACCAGTATGCTTCACTGGGTAGAAAGGCGGTGGTCAGCATTATGCATAAATAAATGTTTTCCTCTCTTATTTAGCAGGAGAAACACCCACACCAACTCTTGTCCTAATCGATATCCCTGACATCGAGCTTGACAAGTTACACATACGCCAAAAAACTGTGAAGGAGAAATACATTCACATTTCACACATATCATTGGACTTCCCCTCGCTTTTTTTAAATACAGCCAATTACCCAGCTTTTATCTTCTCTGCCCTGCGATTTTCTTTAGTCACATACCTCAAAACTGTCTCTTAACACCAACGTGCACAGTATTTTGCCATTTTCAGGCAGAGCATCCATTCCAGTAATTACATTTTCAATGTTATTTTGGCTTATACTTCACACATTGAGACGGATTTCCACAGACCTTCCTCCAACACTACCTGGTCTTGCCCCATCTCTTCCCCATCAGGCAACCAGCCTATATACATAAATGGTAGGGGTTTCCTTCCAGCAAAAACTGCCTTTAATGTATTAAAACTTTAACACGTAGGTCAGTGGAAGACGGTTTCTTTGAATTAAAGGCCTTTGAGATCCTCCTGTTTCTCCAAACACTACGTCTGCTGTTTGGTTGTTAATGATTCAGTGAAAGTTTCTACTTTTCCCAAAATACATCCACGACCGGGGCACAGTCCAGCAGTTCCAACAACAAACCGTGATTACACAACAGCGTTTTCCTCACACGGCAAATTTCTATGAGATGATTCAGTTTCACTTCACAGCTCCATGTAAAAACTCCAGCATATAGCCAAACCTCAAGCATACGCTAAATATTTTCGCTTGCAGTTCTCTTCTAAGTCTAAAAATAATGAAACAGTTTTGTTCCTGGGAACTGCACCACTTCGTTCCAATGTTCTCCTCCAGGTATTTTAAAAAAACCAGCATTTATAAGCTCATTTCAATGAATAAAAAACTTCGCTCATTAAAAATTAAGACGAAGAGGTGAGGTTTTTTTCCTGCAAGAGCAGCGCTGCCGTTTAAAATGGAGGGGAAAATCAGGACTGGGGAGGCC
Source organism: Mesitornis unicolor (assembly GCF_000695765.1). NCBI lineage: Eukaryota > Metazoa > Chordata > Aves > Mesitornithiformes > Mesitornithidae > Mesitornis > Mesitornis unicolor. The sequence continues at coordinate 1,383 of NW_010173825.1, forward strand.
ATGGACACATTGAAAGCACTACAGATATTAAATCTAATTTCTCCTAACAGTTCTTTTATGGGGACAACAGTTAGCTAAGAAGAAAGCTGACAGAAGCAACAGGAAAAACGGAAGTAATGAAATCAGCTGCCTGTTTTGTAAGAGGAAGCAGTGGGTACAGTGTAACATCGCTGAAATCCAAGAGGCATTTATTTCTGGCACTGCGGCCCTAAAACATTTCGTGCCTTTCTGCAAAATTTGGCACCCTTCATAATTTCGTAAACTACTTTGCTATTTCATCCTTGAGCCTTCACAAAACGCAGCCTCTAGGACTGGCCATAATTAAACAGCTTTCAGAGAAAGTACGAGGAAAATACCTCATAGTTACTAAACCAGGGGTAAATTCCTATTCAGCGTGGGGTCCTCTTCAAGTTAAGCACTGAAGGAACACGGAGAAATCCCATCTGCTGCACCGTGGAGCTTACTGCTTATTTATGACCCAAATTCGACAGATGATCACAATGGACAGCTACTGCTCTGGTTAGTGTCTCAATCAGAACCCAGAAAACCAACTGAGCTGGTCATGTGTATGACAGAATCTTAAGTTCCTGTTATTGGATTGATCTTAATTAGATAACTGCATGATTCTGATTGATTTATAGACACTGCTTTCAACCTCAAACTTATCAGTCAGCTACAGAAGAGGAAGGAGATTCACCAAGCAGAGTTATGGGCACAGCACATTGCAAAGTGTACCCTCTGTCTCCTTCACCTTAGGATGTGAGAAGAGCAAGAAGGGAACCTCAGCCAGATCATCAAAAGCAACGCGGCCAGGGCTGGGGAGAAATCTGTCCCTCTACTTTGGTCAGACCCCCCTGCAGGGCTGTGTCCAGCTCTGGCCCCACCAGCAGAGCCCATGGAGCTCCTGGGGTCCAGAGGAGGCCACGGAGATGCTGAGGGGCTGGAGCAGCTCTGCTGTGGGGACAGCTGAGAGAGCTGGGGGTGTTCAGTCTGGAGGAGAGGAGAGGAGAGGAAGAGAAGAGAAGGCTGCAGGGAGACCTTCGAGCACCTTCCAGGACCTGAAGGGGACAGGAAAGCTGGGGAGGGACTTTTGAGAAGGGCTGCAGTGATGGGACCAGGGGGGATGGCTTTAGACTGGAATTTGGGAGATTTCCACTGGATCTGGGGCAGCAATTCCTGGCTGTGAGGTGGGGAGGCCCTGGCCCAGGTTGCCCAGAGAAGCTGTGGGTGCCCCCTCCCTGGCAGTGCCCAAGGCCAGGTTGGCCGGGGCTTGGAGCAGCCTGGGCTGGGGGAGGTGTCCCTGCCCATGGGGGTTGGACTGGGGGGCTGTGAGGTCCCTTCCCACTCAAACCCTTTTGTGATTCTCTGAGATGAGGAGATCCCCATCAGAATCTTTGCAAGTTGGGTCTTTTGCAATAGGATCCATCTCACCTAAGGAGTAGATATTTATACTATGGATGAGTAATCTCAATCAGTCACCCAGACTCCCTTTGCAGTAGGAGAGAAATGAGCACTTCTGCATCAAAAGCCAGCTCTATTTTAGACTTCTGCATCAAAAGCAAACAAGCATCTGTTTCTGCCCATTGACTAAAAAAGGAATCCTCATCGGTTACCTCAGATGTAGGCATTTACATCATAGATATGTGACCTTCGGTCAGAGGTTTCCAGCCCCTTGAAAGTGAAGGCAGGGTCTGCAACACAACATTAGGGGGGGAAAATGGCTTAGAAAGCCATGGAAGAAGGTGGAAATAAGGCAAAAGAAAATTTAGGATATACTATGGACAATGTAATGTTAAAAAGTAATATATTAAAAGACTGGGAGAATGCACAAGTAGTAAAAAACAACTGAGCGCTAAGAAAAATGATATTCCTTATTTAAAAAAAGGGTAACATGCAATAGAACTAAGGTGAAATCCATCATTTAATATTTTCTGATTTGTTAGAGTGCTGACTGAGCATCTCCTGACCATTGATCGGGTGCTCTGGCTCAGGAGCTGAGGTCCTGGGACTCTGAGGATCACCTGGATATCCCTTTTGCTGGGCTTTCATTTGCTTTAATTAATATAAAATCATGGCTTTTGTTACCACTGCTGCAGCCTCGCTATTCCCAACCCCTCCACATTTAAACAGTCCAGCAAAAGCAGCGCTGCTGCTGTGTTCCTATCATTCAATAAACCAGCAGAAAATGAAGAGGGGAAGGGGGTGCAGTCTTCTGCCCGGCTTCCTGCAGGCATGGGACCAGCATTAAGACAAACCAGGAACGCCTCGTGCTGCAAATTCAGCTGAGTTCAACTGCACCACACCCTATTTAAATCCAGCTGGTGAGATCTGCTCTTGCCACGCTTCTCCTTCCTGGGTCACACACGTTTTGCTGCAGCCTCCCCCTGTGTCGGCGCTGTTTGTGCAACGACACCTCGAGCTGGTTGAGGGAGCTGATCCAGCCCAAAACTGCTCCCTGCGCGCAGGGCTCGCGCTCAGCCCGCACCAGGAGGCGAACGCACAAATATTAACGCCGACACACGGCAACCTGGACGTGGGCCCGCTGATGTTGCTGGGGAGCTGCACCCTTAGTCCTCCGGTTTGGTGAATGGGATACGGATTTCAACCTGTTACCCTACAGTCTCAATTATCCTTTAAAAAAAAATAATAGATAAAAAAGAAATCCAGCTTAATATAAAAGAATTCTATTCAATGAGGATCTTCTGAAGGAAGAAAATGAAAAGTAAACAGCTAAAGAAACACAGCCTTTCCCATCACACCCTGCTGCACATCAAAGTAAAGAAGCTGAAACAACCTGTAGGTTTTGCAAGACTGTGAGGGATGAGGGGAAAAAAAAAAGGAAGAAATTGCTATGCAGAAGAGAATCTAAGTCGGTTATCAGCAATGTGAACGCATACCCATCATGCATTTTCTCAGCGAATATCATGAAGTCTCCCATAGCAAAATCAAAGACAAAACTGAAACTGAAATATCTTGGGTTCTGCTTCCTTCTTCCTTCCCGTAGGTTGCAGCAAGAAAGACCATCTCCTCTCCTGTAATCGTCCCTTTCCTTGTCCTTCTCCCAGTGAGCAGTGACAGCCTCTGCTTTGCAGCTATTGCTCCTAATTCTGCCAAACAACATCAGAATCAAAAGTGACTTAACGGTTACCAGTGTCACTGCAGGCCACGATGCTCTGAATAGCAGCAAAGTGCAGAACTGAAAGAAAATTGGAAATAAAAGATGACAACTAGCATAGGCACACTGCAAGGAACGGCAGAGACATTCGCCAACTGAACATAAATTCAAGTAATCAATATGTTTGGAAAGTTTTCCTTGGAAACCCACAGATTGTCACTGACTAAACTGAAAGCTGCTGTAGGTGAGGAAAGAGTTCTGAGCTCGGCCTGACTCAAATAAGTTCTCGAACTTTGCCATTTAAACATGTTATTTTCTCTCGTGCCTTCCGGTTTCCCCTTCTGTCACATCAGGCCGCGTCCTTAAGCGCACGACACCGAGACAAGGGTAAGAAACTGGGTATTTGCAATGCAGTGACATCTGGAGGCACCACTTTGGGACAGGCTGCACCGTGCACGCTTACGGCCTGGCCGCTGCCCTGCAGAGCATGCACAGAATGAGAAAACAGGTAAACCTCCCAGAAAAAGAGACATTGAGAGGGAAAAATCAGAGCAGTCACAGCTCAACAGCTGCACAGTGTCCACGCACGGGCTAAATATTTTAACTTCCTTCTCTTGCCGCTGCTCATCCTCATTTTGCTGACACCCCCGCCCTCTCCAACGCTGGGTGCCACACGGTGTTTAGTTCGAAGTGACCCCTGCCAAAAATGACAATTTTAGTTAGGCTTCAGGCATTGCTACGTGGCCATTTATTATTGTAACTGCTGGCACTGTCTCAGCTCTATCTAGGACTAAGCGGCATTAATAAGCAAAAAGAGAGAACGGCACTGTTAATTCAGGCAGCGGTGTCAAACTTCCCACTCGCAGACCTGATCCGAACACCGCGTACGCGACGTGTGCGGCATTCGAATCCTGCAAAAACAGGAGCTTTTTCAGCCTGAGAATTTTTAACCTCGGTTATGAAAGCTTCATTTCCTGGGATAACTGATATTTACTTGCCCGAGTTTCCCCCCTGTAGCAGAGTTAACACACAGGTAAAAATAGCCGAGGCATGCAATAATAATGTCAATATTGGTTATCGCTGCCTGCCTCAGCAGATCATAACACGGAGCAGAGAAGTCCATCACGGGGCGGGGGGGAGGAACAGAGGCAGGGAGAGGGAAGGAGAAAAGCACTGTTAAAGAACCAAGAGCCCTAGAAACATGGCAGAAAAGACAACACACTTCTGCTTCTAATAATATTGAATCAAAGAAGACACTTAAGTTCCTTTGTTGCTACTACTGGTCACACAGAGGCCACATTCTTTCCCTGATCCTTATATAAACCCTCCGACATCTGTAGATTTTCTGTGAAAGAGAGGTACCAAACACTCAAGGCCATTCCCCAGCCCACAAAACGTAATTAAGACCAGAACCACGTTACCCTATAAATAGGGCCAAGAGGCTGCCGCTCCGAACTCCGGCTCCATATTTGCCTGCTCAGACCGAGAGCTGGCATCACTCATTAACGCAGTCGATTAACTCCGCTCTCCTCAATTAGCTTTTCAACAGTTTTGCTTGACGTAAAATAAGACCTCCCATAAATATCCCTCCCTCGAAAGTTCCCAAAAGTCGTCACCCACTCGGTTCCAGCGTTGCTGCCCACTTGCTCACCTCACCCATTTCTCTGTGTCGCCGACACCCGAGTTTCCCAGTTCTTCCCGTCATTCTGCTCCCGTCCCAGCAGCATTTACTCTAAGGAGATACTCCTCTAGTTCCTGGCATTCCAGTTCGCCCGTTCTCATGGCTGAGCTCATTACGCCGCTCTAGCTATTGCCCTTCAGCAATAACACTTCAGACTCCAAGCCACCGCGTTGAGAAAACACACTACTTGACTATGCATGTGCACTCATTTTCCCTAACGTATAATCAACGGCTTTTACACTTGCACTTTTACACGCCTTATTATCAGAAGCAGAGTAAGGAAGCTCATCCTGTTCCCCTCGTCTCCTCAGACCTTTCTTTGCTGAAATTCTTCTGTACCATTAATGCCCTCCTGCATTTTGGGGAAGAAGAGTTTGGGTTTCCCTTCGACACCTTCGCTGACAGCCAGAAAAATTCAGGATAGCGCAAATGAAGCGTTCCTTCCACGGGGCATGGAAAAACACCATCAGCTCCGCCTGGGATATCTCCCCAGCAAAGAGGAGGGGAAGCGTAACTAAACGATTTCTCCTCCTAGCTCAGCATCACACTATCTGGGGACAGCGAGGATTTAATTCACTCCAGCTGACTCCCAGTCCAACCAGCAAACTGGGAGCACCGCTGGCCTGGGACAGCTCCACCAGCACTGCTCCACGGCAGGGGGATGTGAGGGCTACAGCCTTCCCCCACTGGGACACACTGCAGGACAGGCTATGTGTGACAGGAGCTTTCTACGAGTAATTTACTAGGAAAAGAAACCCCAACACATAAGCTCTTAAAGAGAGTTTTCTCTGTTACTCGTTTTTGACAGAATCCATGAAATATCAACTTTGAAATTCACAGAATCACAGGATGTGAGGTGTGGGAAGGGCCCTGGAAAGCTCCCCCAGTGC
>NW_010173825.1:7349-8621 GCF_000695765.1 Mesitornis unicolor
GCCCAACCTCCCGCAGCCGCTCCTCACCAGGAGATGCTCCACTCCCTCCAGCATCTTTGCGGCCCTGCTGGACTCTTTCAAGCAGTTCCTGTCCTTCTGGAGCTGAGGGCCCAGCACTGGACACAAGATTGCAGCTGTGGTGTGAGCAGGGCAGAGCAGAGGGGCAGGAGAACCTCTCTGCCCTCCAACCACCCCTTCTCATCCAGCCCAGGATGGCCTTGGCCTTCTTGGCTCAAGGGCACCCTCCTACAACACAATCAAGACTTCATCGAATGCCGGGTTCAGAGGAGGACGCTTCAGCGCTCCCCCCAAAACCAACTCTGGACCCCAGGCGCGCTCTCACAGCCCGAGGTTTGCAGGAGCCTCCCCGGCGCTCAGCGCCGTTTCCTGCACCACCTGTCTGAAGCCACCCTGCCACAGAAACCTGCTGCAGCGCCACGCGTTCTCCACCATTTACAGACAAAACGTTGTCCCTGGCTTTGCAACGTAACACAAAGGGGGTGCAAAAGTCACCAGAAACGCCTGCGTATCAAATACCTGAAAAATAAAACAAGCCTTCGATTTCAAACCGTTCTGCTCTCATCCAGGCCTCGGTCATCTTCTCCTGAGCACACTCATTGATATCACACAAACCAGCACAGATCATTCCGTGCTCCTACTGCACATTCCAAAATTGAACTTTGCTTACCATGATATCACCATCGGTTGCTATGGGAATTGCTATACTACCAACCACCGGGGTTTGGGTTTTTTTTTTGACTGCTGAAATATTTTGGCAGACTGTTTGCTTCGAAGTGTCAGAGTAAGAAGAGAAATCATAAATGTTTATTCTCCCATCACTCTTAAAAACAGCAGCTGCAATAAGTCCCTACATGCTTGGCTTCAAACGTGTGCGGCTCTGGACGGGAGCAGAACCACAACTTTCTCCCTTGTTTTTTCAAGGGAGAAGATAAAGCACAACAGGAAAACAAGCTTCAGTTTTTTAAATATTAATTTTTAAGTGCAGGATCAAGCTATGAAAAATGCCTCGGGTCCCTCCAAGTGCTCTCAGTTTCTCTTTTTCACTTCCTAGTTGGTGCTGGTTTGTTTTTAACTCGTGCAAAACAAGGCCTTCAAATCGGGAAGGGAGCCGGCATCAACCTCGTCAAGAAGCCGTCTTTCTGTTAGCTTACGTCTTGGAGTGGTTCCATCTGTGGCTACAACAACTCCCACCCCGGTTTCTGGACGTTATTCGTGCCAGCACAGTGACGTTTATTTTCACACACCGCACCT
>NW_010173825.1:8665-8966 GCF_000695765.1 Mesitornis unicolor
GCCCGCCGCCCTGCCCCCCCCCGCCGCCCCCAGCAGCTCCAGCCACGACCCAGGCACCAGTCACGAAATCTGGATCCCAGCGTTCCCATTACCCATCCCCACCGGGTCGAACCGTCTCCAAAAAAAAATGAACAAGCGAACTCTGACACATGCAGAAAGTCCGATTTAACCTAGATATCGCTTGAAACGACACGGCGAAGACTCCAGCAAGGACTCAAAAATGGACCTCTGCGATCGGGGCTGCCAGAGGGGCGGCGCAAGCAGCACCAGCGGGGCTACAGCTATTTTAAAACCCAAAAAA
>NW_010173826.1:0-16705 GCF_000695765.1 Mesitornis unicolor
TTGACCTCACTAAAGCTTTTGACACTGTGAGTAGAAAATGCCTGTGGCAGATCTTGGAATAATTAGGATCCCCTCCCAAGTTCCTCAAAATTATTATCCTGTTACATGAGGATCAGTGCGGCCAAGTCAGATATGGCGATGCACTCTCTGACCCCTTCCCAATAACCAATGGTGTGAAACAAGGTTGCGTTCTTGATTCACAATCTTCTTCAGCATGATGCTCCAAAGGGCCACGGCAGACCTTGATGAAGATAATATCATTTACATCTGATATCATACTGATGGGAGCCTATTCAACCTAAGGAGTCTGAAAGCCAACACTAAGACCCTTAATCACCTTGTCCGCGAGCTGCTCTTTGCTAATGATGCGTTGCTCATACAGAAGCAGCTCTGCAGCGCTTAACATCCTGCTTTGCAGAGGCTGCTGAGCTTTTTGGGCTGGAAGTCAGCTTGAAGAAGACAGAAGTTCTTTACCAACCTGCACCTCAGAAAGTCTTCCATCACCCCCACATCACCATAGGCAAACCAGAGCTTAAGTCAGTCCAGCACTTCAACTATCTAGGAAGTATAATTTCCTCGAATGGTAAGATTGACAAAGAGATAGACAACAGGTTAGCAAAGGCATATAGAGCTTTCGGAAAACTTCATAAAAGAGTCTGGAGCAATAAACACCTGAAGAAAAGTACAAAAATTAGCGTCTACAGAGCCATTGTACTGTCTACCTTTTTATATGGGTCTGAATCATGGGTCAACTACCACCACCACCTGCGACTCCTCAAACGCTTCCATCAGCGCTGCCTCCATACAATCCTAAACATTCACTGGACTGACTACATGACTAGTGTCACTGTCCTTGAACAGGCAGGGGTCACCAGTATTGAGGCCATGCTGCTGAGGACGCAGCTGCGCTGGTCAGGGCACGTCTCCAGGATGGAGGATCACCATCTCCCTAAGATCGTGCTCTGTGGTGAACTTGCCACCGGCTGCCGCAACAGAGGAGCCCCAAAGGGGAGATACAAGGACTCCCTGAAACAATACCTCAGTTTTGGCCATATTGACTACCATCAGTGGTCCACCTTGGCCTCCAATCAGAAGACATGGAGACACACCATTCATGATGCTGCTGTCTCCTTTGAGAACGCATGTAGAATTAGTCTCAAGGAGAAAAGACAACGCAGAACCGCACCTTCCCAACACCATCTAAGGAGACTTTCCACTGTGCCCTTTGCAACCGGACTTGCCTGTCCCACATCGGCCTTTTTAGCCTTCAGCATGTTTGCAGCAAGCGTGGGTAGTGTCCTTCCCTTATCTTCGTTCACGAAGTCCAGCCATGCATGCACTGACTCTGAAAATGGCAAGGTAGAGTGTTCTCCATTAGAGGATGTATTCTGTCTGCTCTTCTAACATTTTTAAAGAAGCAGCAATGGGTGATGCAGAATTACAGCTCACCCAATAGTAAACACGAAAATTGCTATAAAAATCAGTTTCAACTATCTATTAAAAAAACAAATTAAAAGATGCCTTATAAAGTGACTAAATAATATCAAAACCCTTTATTTAATAAATAAAACTTTTTATTTTATGGGTAAAAGTATTCATACACAACTCATGAATTACAGGATTTACAGATTCTTAGACGTTTCACTATGAATAATTTTTACTCCATCAGAAATACCAATGAAAAAAACTATGTTTTTGAAATATAAGTGTTACTAGGAGAGTACTCAGATTGAATTTCTGATTAGAAAGAAATGTACACAGAAGCCAGGGCACTTTTATGTGATGTTGGAGGCTCAGAATTGTTCTACTGCTTTAAGATGGAAAAAATAGATGGATTTGGACTTCATGATGTTGGCAAGTGCCCCAGCCTTAGGTGATGAAAGTTATCTGGCTATATATTCAAATGTGCATGTTTTGCACAAAGCGTTGAAGAGAACAGAAACAAACACCTGCCTCTAATCACAGTGGTTAAAATTCCAAATCATACAGAGCCATCCTACCTTCACCAGAATTTCCTTCTAACAACAGGCTGTCTGTCATTTTAATTTCCTTATTTAATGAGCTTAACTTCATGAACAACTTCTCAGGCAGAGTAGAAAATTAATAAAACATGTAAAGGACAGCTTCAGGTATTTGATCCTCACTATATTGCATGTTTGCTGATAAATTCCATTCCCTAAGGTAAACTGTGACAGATGTTTAAAAATGGTCAGATTCAGGAAAGGGTAACACCAATCTTTGTAAGAAATTAAGAGCCAGGAAAAGAATGGTTCATTGCTGGACCCTGCATGTCTTTTGGAAGCTTTACACTTGTGCATGTACATTACTAGTATGGCATTGAAGAGGCATGCATGACAGTACTGTCATCTTTAAACATTTCAAAATATGTATTTCAGGGATTTTTGAAATTATGCAGAAATGTCAGATGACAGGATTTTAAAATATTATTCAGTAATTAGCTATTCACCTCCACCATCAGTGGAGGAGAATCAACTGAATTAGTATAAACATCTTTATAGTATTTGATCCTGTCGTATGTTTATCTATTGAGTTTATTCTACCCATATTGTTTCTCTGAAACCTGTTTCAGGAGTGTTGAATGTCCTGCACATCACCCTTGAGTTTACAAAACAGGAATACTTGGAAACTTACTCAGTTAATGAATTCTAGGATAATGTTATATTTATTGTCATCAGATGTCAACTACAAATGTGCAAACGGTGTAAAACTTTTTATAACTAAATTACGGGGGGGAGGGGGCATTAGGTTTCAGGCACTACTTTGTTCACATAACTGATGTAAAATTAATATCTTTTTTGTCTCCTCAATCTTTCTTTTATTTCATTGTGTAATAGACAATGAAAACACTAAACCTACCAAAATTGGACAAATATGTGAAGAAAAGAGAAAGAATAAAAATTCTGATTTCACAGCAAACCCATTTACCACTCATTTCTAGCCAGTTTTCTCTCCTACCTCTTGGAAATTTTTACTGCAGGAGTATTTTTATTTAATATAGGCTTGTGTGCAGGGGTGTGTTTGTAAACTGGCCATTTGAGAGAGGCGCTGGAAGTCTAAAAAAGATTGAAGAGAAAATAGAGTGTTCTGGCAAGTAGTCCTGGGTTTAATTAAAAAGATCTTTAGATCTTTGTCAGAAGCTAGAAAACTTAAATAACTTTTCAACCAACTTTTTTCCTGGAGTTTATACAGCAGGGATTCAGCTCTTCCAAAATAAACTCAGACACACATTTCTTCTTGCTAAACTCACATATAAATACTGCATACACTCAATATTTAAAAGGAATGACACAGCTACCACTTGCCAAGGTCTACTTGTGCTAGGTTAGGCCTTCAAAAAGGCTCATTTTTAGACACAAAGTCATCTGTATAATGATGGGAGCACAGCAATCTTTCCTTGGAGCATTAATTTTCAAATTCAACTATGTAAGACAATCCTTGGAAGGCATAATGTGCTACTGCAAATTAATCTGAGTAGAAACATCTTTAAGTTCTTCACTTTCACTTCTAGTGAGACCACTCATTGCAACCATTTCCAAAGTAGGCAGGGCAGGTGGGAGCATCACATGAAAACACCTGTACATCAGCCTTGCAAATTGGTCACATTTCCAAATCTATACAGTTCACCTCTTCAATAATAATCAGCCTGCTTCCTTAGCCAAAGTTACACTGTTCTAGGAAATAAAATGTTGAGTTTAAGAGCAGTGTTGCTGTAGGTGTAATGGTTTGAGATTATAAAACAGAAAAAGTTTGTAGGGAGAAAGAGCATCTTTCATACATTACTTGGCCTGCCTCCCATCTTTGGGCCTTTATGACAGCAAATTTTCAGCCTTCCTTTGTAGTCATGAGTGAAACAGAATTTGTCTGTTTACTTGTTTTTAAGGAAAGATTAAATTCTCAAAGTGATCCATATCTAAGAAAAAAAAAATATTTCAGCTAAAAATTATATTTGCATAATATGACTTTAATGCTAAGTAGTTATTTCCAATATCTGTTAATTTGCACATAACAAAATCTACTAAGTTCAAAAATTAATAATAGATTTGTAAGGTTTTTGTATTTTTTGTTGTTGTTGTGCACCTTCTTACATTTGGCTCCTTTTAATTTCTTCAACCACGAAACCCATGTACCATCTTGAAGTTCCCTGTCCGTTATTTAGTTATACCTACTTCTACAACAGCAAGGACTAGGCCTGAAATTGGAGCTGAGTTTGTTTTCCTGATTCAGCTCCTTGGAGATGACTGGATATAGATGGTGAATATGAATTAATCTCTTCTCCAGTCTCCATCTACTACTGCTGGGATTTTTATATCTTTTTATATGAAAATAAGTTTGTGTAATTCAGAGAATGGATAATACTCTGAACCAATACATCTTCCTTCTCTGAGGCTTGGGAGCCAATGGAAAGAAAATTTGTTCCAATCTAAACAGTAGAATTCAACTGTCTATCACAAATGACTGCCTTAAGTTTTCTAAGTTTCCAATGAAGCTTTTAGATGGACTTTTTTTTAATGTTCATTGTAAATGAAATAAGAAAATATGCTATAGAAACAGAGCTGCTATTGAAATCACTTTCCCCTTTCCACATGAAAGTAGAGAAGGAAGCCCAAAAGCCTTTATCACAGAATCACAGAATGTTAAGAGTTGGAAGGGACCTCAAAAGATCATCTAGTCCAACCCCCCTGCCAGCGTAATTTCCAGGAAAGGATAGGAATCTCTAGTGCCCGATAAAACATCCAGTATCTAAATCAGAACACTTGAAGTACTTGTTTCTGTAAATTCAGAACTTGGTTTTGGCTTAAACAAAACACATTATTTGTATTGTCCAGTTGGAAGCCAGTCAGAAGTGGGGCCAGTTCTGTTTAACATCTCTATCAATGATCTGGATGAGGGGATTGATTGCTCCCACGGTAAGTTTGCAGATGACACCAAACTTGGGGTGAGAGAGCTGATCTACTAGAAGGTAGGAAGGCTCTACAGAGGGTCCTGTACAGGCTGGAACAATGGGCTGAGGACAATTGTAAAAGATTTAACAAGGTCAAGTGCTGGGTCCTGCACTTGGGTCACAACAACCCCATACAGCACTACAGGCTTGAGGAACTATGGCTAGAAAGCTACCAGGCAGAAAAGGACATGGGAGTACTGGTTGACAGCTGACTGAACATGAGCCAGCAGTGTGCCTAGGTGGCCAAGGCCAACGGCATCCTGGCTTGTATCAGAAATACTGTGGCTAGCAAGATCAGTGGAGTGATTGTGCCCCTGTACTCGCCTCTTGTGAGGCCACATCTTGAATACAGTGTTCAGTCTTGGGCCCCTCACTACAAGGACTTTGAAGCACTGGAGTGTGTCCAGAGAAGAGCAATAAAGTTGGTGATGGGTCTGGAGAACAGGCCTTATGAGGAGTGGCTGAGGGAGCCAGGGTTGTTTAGCCTGGTGAAGAGAAGACTGAGGGAAGACCTTATTGCTCTCTACAACTACCTGAAAGCAGGCTGTAGCAACATGGGTGTGGGTCTCTTCTTCCATGTAACTAGTGATAGGACAAGAGGAAATGGCCTCAAGTTGTACCAGGACAGTTTCAGCTTGGATATTAGGAAAAAATGCTTCACTGAAAGGGTTATCAGGCATTGGAACAGGCTGCCCAGGGAGGTGGTGGGCTCACCATTTCTGGAGTTGTTCAAGAAGTGTGTGGATGTGGCATTTCTGGGTATGGTCATGTTAGGTTGATGGTTGGACTTGATGATCTTAAAGAATCATAGAATCATAGAATGTATTGGGTTAGAAGAGACCTTTAAAGGTCATCCAGTCCAACCGACCTGCAGTGAGCACAGCCATCTTTAACTAGATCAGATTGCTCAGAGCCCAACCAATCCTGACCTTGAATGTCTCCAGGAATGAGGCCTCCACCACCTCATTGGGCAACCTGTTCCAGTGTTTCACCACCCTGATAGTGAAGAACTTCTTTCTGATGTCTAATCTAAGTCTACTCTGCTCTAGTTTAAAACCATTGCCCCTTGTCCTACGTGTTGTAAACAATCCGTCCCCAGCTTTCTTGTAGGACTCCTTCTGGTACTGGAAGGCCGCAATTTGGTCTCTTCACAGCCTTCTCTTCTCCAGGCTGAACAATCTCAACTCTCTCAGCCTGTCCTCTAAGAGGACAGGCTTACAGAGGTCTCTTCCAACCCCAACGATTGTGTGATTCTGCGATTCTCTGTGCTACAGTACAATGCTAGGGAAGTGAATTGGGCTAACCAGTTGTTCTCACCACAGTACAAAAAACCCCTAACAAAATAAGACAATTCTAATCCAAAATTACACTGCAAACGTAAGACAAAAGACTACAGGCAAAAGACAAAATGTGCAATTAGAAAACATTTGTCATTATGGTAATTAGTACTCCTAACACAACAGTTGCTTAACTTCAATCTAGCTTCTAGTTTCCCTTCCATATTATCTCAATGATGCTGTGAATATATTCTCATGAGTAATATAAGCCTTGTTTTTAAAATATCTTTCTGTAGATAAGTTGAAAAAGAATGGTTTTCTATTGTAATATGACCCCAACTTTAATACTCCGTAAACTTTTTTTTAATAAATTCACTTTCTTTCAATTTTGTCTGCTTTTGCATTCCCATCATAGGACAAGTTTAAGAATTTTCTTTACCATATCACTACAAAAGAGCACTGATTCAGTTTCAGCACTGATTATGAATTGTCTGAATCCGCAAATGCCCTTAAAAGAGATAACTGAAGGAGATAAAATCTGAATCCATATATGGCTTGCTGTGATTTGCTCTCTAATATTTAAAAAAAATTCAGAATGTAAATTCTCGTACCTAAATTAGCTGTCAAGTCTGATTAAGATTGCAGTCTCCTAGGAGAAGAGTGCTAGTTAAAGTAACACAATTCTATTCATGACACTAAATGTACTGAAGTGACAATCAAACAAGAAGCCCTTGGGCGGAAAGTATGTAAACATGAAATTAAAATATTAACAAAAAGATAAAACTTAACATCTCTTCCATCTTTCAAGGACTGCACAATGCAAATATAAAGCCAGCTTTAGGAAAGAAACCAAACAAACAATAACAACAGCAACAAAATCAAACCAACAACAGAGGAACAAGTTAATGTGTCAATATGACAGAATTATTGCCAGGTTAGAGCTGGTAGGAGTATTAACAGGTGCAAAATTCTGAAGTAATTTAGAGTTTTTCTAAAAATAATGTCTTGTCAAAAGAAAGGACGTTTCCTGAATGAAAATGCATTATTCTTTCCTAACCAAATAAAATTGCACCTGTTGTAAGGAAAGTGTTTTAAAGTAACAGGTTACACTAGTTTTACAGAATATTGTGGGTACGCTCTCTCAAGTGGTCACCATCTTTAGGCATTCGTTTCAGTCTGATGGCTCCTTTTTCATTTAGAATACATATACAGAGATGGAAAGAACAAAACTGAATGAATTATTTCTATGTATGAAACCTAGTACTATGAAAGGATTTCTATCACTCTGAACTGTACAGGTTTTGATAACCTCTGCACTGAAAATTGAGTTTTAGCCCCTCCATGGTGTCTTGGACTGATTATTCAAATTTTAATCTCAGGCCAAATAGCCTTCTACAGACCTTCTGAGTCAGTGTCTGGCCAGAAAGGGATATGCAGAACGTATCTGAATCTATATTTCCCAATGACCTTTTCTTTTTCCAGAAGAATATTCCCATGTTACAGGGAAGTTTTCACTCTCTAACAAATAAACTTCCCAATCTTCCCCTAGGCCCTATCTAGACTATCCTCTCTGTAAATTTGGATTACAATTTATAATTCTAGCATTAAATGATGCAAGTAGAAATTATGTTAACAGATTTATTCAGTGGAATTTCTCTCAAACAACATTGAATAACAAACTCAGATTTACATATTTAGCTTATTTTGGCTACAGTTCTGACACTGCAATTCCAAGCATCTGCATGAAGGTCTTTGCACATCATCTGATGTAGGCTGAAACATCAGCTTTAGTAATAAGAAATCCAGGGTTTGTTGAGGAGCTGTAAAGTTTGATTTGGCTCCTATGGCTCAATTTATGACTGAGCAAGCTTTCCAACTGCTCAAGAGACTCCAGAGAAGATACTCTTCAGCTAGCCACACAGTTGTGTCTCCTCTAACATCTCCTGCTGCTTTGCACAGCCTGCATGTCTTGCTACTGTGTCTTTTTTCTAAGGTGCATGTGAAAATTATTATCCCTGAAACTCAGCATATTTGTCTGCAGTCATAAAGGTGTATTTAATAAAAGCCACAGGTCCTCTACATTGCAGTTCCCTTCTGATCCATGCATTCTGCTTAATGCTCTATTCTAATTCGTGCATCTCCAGCAGCAAGAAATGGAATGAAGACCCTAGTATTTTATTAGACACTTAGCAGTTAGTGAAACCAACAAAAAATAAACCCTTAATGGTAGGCACTGAAATTATTTTTTAATCAGCTGTTAAATGTTCACTGCAGAGCTATAAGTGTTCTTTAACAACATTTTTAGAGAGTGCTTTTTGGGAAAACTGACTTAACCTTGAATGTATAGCAACATGTAGACAGATGTGCAATGTGGAATTGTTTAAACATCTTATGTCTTGATAAAATAAAGGAATAACCCTTAGGGACTTCAAATACTCATAGTTTATTCTAGTGCACATAATACTGAAGGACTGGGGTTTTTCTTCCTCAACTCCTCACCAAATTTTATTGGTTTTTTGGTTTGGTTTTTCAAATCCTTCTTTGAATCTAATTTCAGCTACATCATTTTTTTCCACAAATGATTCAGTCAAAAGCAGAATTAAAGGAAAAATAATTTCAGATTTTAGACACGATTTTAAGTATAGAAGACTAGGTGTTTTTCTGAATTCTGATATGGAAACTTTTAAATCATATGAATATTACTTACAGAAGCTGGTAGGGAAGGAAAATTAAATTTTGCAAATTTAATATCAGTTTTTTTCTTTATAAAGGAAACTTTAATAATACCTCACAATACTGTAGCTTGGAAGATAAATAATCTAAGTACCAGGTCCCTGAGAAGACGGGATTTTAGTCTATAATTTCAGAGCTGAATTACTCCTTTGTGTTATTCTATACAACAAGGCGACAAGTTTGTCTCCCATTGCGATTAATTTTAGAGCAAAAAATAGTTACTAGTACATGTTATATCAAACTATTTGGGACATGGAAATCGTATTCATCAAACAACCACTGATAATATCAAAATGTCTTCATAGCAACATATAAAATGTCTGCTCTTCTTGCAAGTTCATCTGTACTTCTTACAGCCTATAAAAGAGCTGTCATATTTTAAAAGTGGTACTTCATATTAATACACTTATTTAAAATTACTTTGCCTTTTGGCTTTGAAATCCAAGCAGTTACAGCATTTCTGAGTTACAGTCACAGCTTATGTTTGTAGATTACATTTTGTTAATTAATTTTGTTCTTCAGTCTCCTTCCTGATGATTATAGTATCAGTTATATGCATGAACACAAAATAGTTGCTCCCTAATACATCTCCCAGTGTCCTAAGGTGTTATATATTTACTCCTTTGTTCAAATAAAAAAAAATCTTGACTTCAATAAAAGGTTTGGATTTTTTTAAATGCATCTGTATCAGCACTGGTTTATCCAACATGTTAGACTCTACAAATGGAGAGCAGCCCAATCTGAACATCTGGAAAATTTATGGCTGTGAAATTTCCTTCCTGGCAGTGGTAGCTGATATTTCTCTTCTTATATGACCTTCCTGAAAAGTCAGGTAAATACCCCTATTTTTGTTCCACTGAGTTCACATTTACTACCTTGAGTACTATGAATATATACTTTTAAATGCAAGCTGATTTTCTGCTCAGGCTAGGCTAAATGTATGCATTAATTTGATCCTGCTATTTTCAATTATGTTGAGAAATAATGCCAAGTTTAAATAAATAAGAGAGAAATACGGTATAAATTTGTGAAATATAATAAACTTAATCTTACAATATCTCATGTACTATCTACAGTAAAATTTTCAAAAAAGAGGGAAAGAAAGTTTTCTTTTCTCATATGCTCCTTTAGTGTCTTATCCTTTGAAAATCTTTAAAAATGAACCTTGTAGCATAATAAGAATATCAGTTGTTTTTATCTACAACAATGAAGCCAAATATAAGATGCAGGGTTGGGAATGCCCTCACAAGTACAGCTGGAATATCACTATATCAAGGGGACCTCTCTCCAAGAGACGGGATCAGGTTGGAATTAGTCTTTCAACCGTACTGACCTAAAATATCTATTCACTAATCAAAATGTCAGTTTGAAACCCTTCCCTTGCCCCATTCCATCAAGCAATTTTTAGGCACTTGTGTGCAGCCCTAGCAGTTAAGGAAGCAGTGATTATATGGGCAAGTATCTTGCTACTGTTTTCATAACAAACTCCAGTTTCCAGATCAGAGATGTAAACTTTCAACAGAAGTAAGAATTAAGTTCAATGAATGAGTGCATATCATCTCAATTATCATGCCAACACATTACTTCTGCTTCTGTCTTTTGCAGCTCAACACCTCTCAACTACAATGGTTGAAACTGGCTTCTGGAGCTGAATTGTTTTCGCAGAGTCAGTGGACCACTCATCAGTTTCTCAGACTGAAAAAAAATATCCCAAGTCAGGGAGAATGCTGCAACCAATTGATTATTTTTTTTTAACCCAATCAAGTGCTTGGTAGTCTAGAAAACAGACTTCATGGATCAAGACTTTTCAATCACCGTTATGTTCTTCTTGAATGCAATATGGTTTATATCTACAAGCACAGAAGCTAATAAAGGCATCTCAGTCAGAGGCAGGTTGAAAAATTAAGACAGTTTTGGGAGGTCATTATACTTATTTCTCCCTCTACTTTACAAAGCAATCAAGAATGTATGGTTTGTACTTTCGAAGCTATTGCATGCCAGAGTAGCTAGGTTGAAAGAGGCTTCTGTTACAGAATCTCTTACCTATTCATTTAATGCAAATATTGATTGCAGAATGACTGCTTGTTTTTTAACTTTGTTTTATAACCAAGTATTCAGTGAGCAATTATATACACTGAATTACAAAATATTACATGAAACAGTGAAGCCCAAGGAGTGAGTTACTATGTAGCATAAAGTTATGTTTAGCTTTAGTGTTAATATGAGGTTACCTAATATTTTTCCAAATATCTGTATTACCCCAAATCAGAACGCCTGATTAAACTCTTACCATAGGTATACTGAAGAGTTTTCAGGAAAATAATATAATATATGAAGTTTTAGACTACGACATAGTACAAGATATATCTTCTAATTGAGGCTTCCATATCTTGGAAAAATATAAATAATTAACTATAACAGGAGACCAGGATAAGAAATAAATCCAAGTAATCATGTTACTACTTCTTCAATTTGCTTCTTCGTTATATGAACAGTTTTTCTTATATTCTTATTTCTCCTTTAGCAGAAATCCCAAGATGATCCTTTGGAGGAAACTTGCGAAGAATTGAATATGTTTCTGTTGCCCTCACCTACTACAGCTACTAGATAATCTACCCTGTCAGATGCCATAAAGTCAGTGAATCTTAAAATACCAGTATGGACATTATTAGAACAATAGTTACTTCAGGCTATTTTAAAGAAAACCTTGTGGTGAGTCACAAATATGCTAATGCTTATATGGCCAGTTCCATGAAAATAGAAGCCGAAGAACCCACAAAGGAAATAAAATCTGATTTTACTTTAACAACTACCACTTTACTTTTACTTTAGCAACTACCACAGAATTACTTCTGTGCTTTCCATGTCTGTATTCATATACATTTTACATATGTTTATATACAAAGCAAACATATTCCATTTTTTCATCAAAGATAGATAGTGCTGAATATGAATGGATAGGAAGCAGGGAAGTGGTGCAATAGGGTTTCTTTTAGAAAATAGAATCTTAGATACTTCTTGTTTTTATAGATATGTCATACCTCACAATCTATAAAATACCTACGTACCACCATCTGCATGCTTCGAGCATATATTTCTATTCACGTTTTTGCTCATATCTGCAATGCTTTGCCTTAATCAGTTAGAAGTTCCCCAGATTTCTCCATGTTTCTCCAGATCTCTGGATCCTTGCTAAAAATTGGTGTCAGGTAGCCCAATTTCAGGTCTTTTGGTACTGATGAAATTTTTAAAAAGATCACATATCAGAATGAGTAGTTTGACTGCTCCATTCTTGAGATCCTGTAGAATTCTTCAGTGGACACCACCTTGATGTGCTAGTTTGTTCCTGTTGTCAGTTTGCTCTGTTGCTCAGTTTGTTCTACCTGCGCTTCAGTTTGAGGTGCATCTCTGACAGATTACCTATGGGCAGGCCTCCAGCAAACTCAAGCTCCTCCACAGATCAATGCCAAAAAATCATGTAATTTTCTTGTTATAGCTTTATCTTCTATGAACTCCTATTTTGGTCCCTGAAGGCTTTCTTAAAAGCATCTTCCTTCTACTGCATCTGTAAAAGGCCTTATTACTAGTTTTTATGCTTTTCATAAGGGACTCCTCAAACTTCTTTTGGCATGCCTTATTATATATTTATATTTATATTTAATCTGTCATGGTTCGTGGTATTTTCTGCTTTCTTCATTTGGACATAACTTTAGATTTTTGAGGGGGTCCTTTTTAATTCTGTCACTCGATCATTTAGCCATGCTGGCTCATTTTGGTCCTTCTAAAGGTCCCATTTTCCCATCAATTATATTAGTATGACTGGCAGAAATTTTTATGAACTAAACATTAGTGACGGACATGAATGTTAATACACTGTGCTATACATTTAACATTAACATATCCCATTTCTTTGAAGTCATGCTTTGAAACACTTGAAATTAAATTCTAATGAGTAAGATTTCACTGCCAAAGAGGAGAAACAGAGTGTTTACACTCCAGTGTAAACAGGCTTAAAAAGAAATTTGTTTATGAGCCACAAGTCCTTATATAACTAAAAAGATGAGTTTCATGTAAATAATGCAATGTTGTTAGATTATTTTTCAACAAATATATTTCTTCTAACATACAGTCAGGGTATAAATACTGTAAAAGCCCGAAGAGATGGAGGCACAGATCAACTGGCAGATATGAGCTAGGTACCAGTACAAGACTCTTAATTCCATGTGTTAGAAAAATCTCGGATCTAGCACCCTAAGAGGTTGTAATCACACCAAGTCAGACCATTCAGATTGCTCTAGTAGTGACCACCAAGAGAGCTAAGAGCCTGTCTAGTAAAATCCCTTACTACCCTAGCCATAATAACACCAGTTATTATGAAAGCAAATAAATTATTTTCTTTCTTCTTGCAAGCAGCTCTTTTTCAAATCAATGCTTCAAGTCATTGTACTGGTATTTACTCTGCCAGTATCTAGTCATTGGTGAAAGTCTGATCTACTCTCTTCCTTGGAATATTCCAATTATATCCAAATATAAATACAATCCTACTTTATAATAACCAACAAGGAGTATATACATATGCACAGTGGTACATTATGAAAAGCAATTTTTAGTTATAAGCATGCTTAAGGCTTCACAAATTATCCAAGTATTTATTAAAAGGATTTGTTTTTGTACTATGCAACAGATAGACCACAGAGAAACAGTCTAGATGCTATGGCTTTTATTATGATGAAACCTTAAAAAAAAAAAAAAGACATTGTCACATTTGTTTTGTTAAAGAAGTGATAAATCAGCAATTTATTTTTTTTCTTTCAGACTAGAAAATTCTAAATAGAAAATCAAAAAATTTAACCTAGAGTAATAGCCGGTAAAATGCAATTAAAAGTCAAATTACAATGACAAGGAAAAGCAAAGTGATTCTATTGGCAAAGTCATTGTTTTAAATTGCCTACAGCAGCCACTACCATTTTGCAATACTTTTATTTTTCCTTAAATGAGAACTGGAGAAATTATGCGTGGATTTTAAAAATAACTAATTTCAACATGTCATCAAGCCTTGTAAAAACAGTTTAAGTTTTAACTATTCTGTTTTCACATTGTTTATTCTTCTGATTTAGTATCATTTATCCTTGTCTTAGATATGCAAAAATATGTTGGTCTGAAAACAGCTACCTTTTTGTAGGGAAGGCTGTTATTCTAGGAAAGAGCTCTAGTGATAAAACTGCTCCACCAAACGTGGTCACTGCCTGCTGCACCTCCCACCCCTCCAGCTGACCAGAAGTCCTATCTTGTTGCCTCATTTGTCTGCCTTCCTCAGTCCTTCTTCCTGAGGGAAGAATGCAGTCTCAGAAATGTAATCAGTAGGTACATCTAAACAGCTGAAGGAAGCTAGGTGGCATTTGGTTTCTGAGGGCTTTCCCCACCCCTCCTTGGAAATGCGTCACTATCATGCAAGCAACATGGAAGAACCTGGGAAAGCACTAACGTTGGCCATTCCCAGTAAATAAATATAAAAGTCCTTGTGACATATCCCTTTCTTCTGTGTTCCTAGGTAGTATGCTGATAGCTTCTTTTTGTGTTTTATTTACTGATAGATATTCCTAGAAATGTTAGGTGCAACAAACTAGAAGTAAATAGACTCAGAAACAACAGGCAGAATATTGTTTTTCTTTACTGGCATTTTTATGATTTCTAACATTACCCTGTATAGAGCAGGTACATGAAATTTGCACGTGCTAAGGTCAGGAGTACACCCTTTCCCATGATCATCTGTGTAAGCTATAGCTGTGTTTCCATGTCCTACTACTAGAACCAAAACACCCACACCAAAGCTTTCCAAAAGATAATGAAGCAAGGAAAAGGTTTCCAGTGTAAATTCCTTGAAATTTATGTCTTATTTACACTGTTTTGGCAGGAAAAAAAAAATGTTTCAGGCCAGTCAAATACTGATTTTTTAATGTTCTCTTAGGAAAAGAACTGCTACGTCAGTTATTTCTGCAACCTAATTTGTTAGGTATCATCTACCTTCCGAGGCAGATGATGTGAGAGTTGCATAAACGATTCTGCTTTGTATTCAATGTGCTCCATTCAACAGGAGTTTTGATCATATGAAGTCATATATTACATGCATGTTTGTTATAGAAATATTTAAGAGTCTTTTCCTGATGTTTCTGTCCATTTAACATTATTTTAGTGTAATTTCATGAAAATGAACGCAGAAAAATGAAATCCATGGGATGCCTTCATGCTGACATATGTATCAGGCAAAAGCAGAGTCAGACCGTTTAGATGCCCACTGCTTCAAAAGACTGCATAGGGCTACTCAGCTGATATTGGGCAATTATGGGATAATCTCCTAGTTGCTCATAGCTAAAGATTAAATTAAACCCTAGAAACATTAAAGAAAAAATTAAAACCTGACATAGGTTATTACTATATTCAATCTCACACTTTTTTAAAAGTTTCATCTAATGACTTTGTAATGTGTGAGGACAGCACAAAGACAGCGATGAAGTTCTTTTAAAGGAATTGCAGTCACATGAGGGGCAGATGCTGTATCTTTGGCACAGATGTAACAAGAATCCGTGTATTTCCCTTAGTACCCTACAGACATAGTACCTCTAAGAGTCTTGATACCTCTATGTATCACTGCCTGAGCACTTCAGCTGTTTATGTGCATTCTTCAAGACAGCTTACTGAAGAAAAAATTCGTATTTTATAGGCATATTCGTGGGTAAGCAAACCTTTTCACTTTTAAAGGTGCTCCAAAGATTTAGATAGTCAAAATGATACTCCTCTCTAGCCCTTTTTTCCCCTCAAGTACATTAAAATACATTACCAACATACTAGAAGCTCAGAACATCCCTTAGGTATGAATGTAGCCACCTTTTAAGTATTATTATAAGCAAAAAGATAGGCATGTGGTCTATTTCTTCTAAAATGACTTAATTGTACGGAAATAATCTTCTCTAATTGAAAGATCTGTGGGTGGGTTTTCAAAGCTGTCAGGAGAGTCATAGAAATGTTGACACCCTATCTCACGTGTGACCACTTAAATCAGCATGTGTTTATATCCCTGTTGTTTACTACACACATCTAAGCATTTCAAGTAACTGTTTACATAGTATTAGAAGTTTGGCTTTCAGACAATACTGAGGTTGATAACTAACTCCTCCTTTAGGCACATGAAAAGAAAGTATCTCTAAAGCAAGCTACCCTAAAATTGATGCATTGTTGCATGAAATTTATTTTGTTTTAAATTTGAGTCCTTGTTCATACATCTGGCCAGCAATAAAATTAGCTACAAGACAGGTGCAAGGAAAAATATATCTCAGTTCCTACTGAGTTTATAAAATTATTTCCTTTTCCCCTTAATTTAATTGCCCAAAAGTCTAAGATTACAAAATTTATTCACACCTATCTTAGAAATTAGAAGGGCCAAAGTGCAGCTGGAACTTAATCTAGCTAGTGCTGCTAAAGACAATAAAAAGTCTTTTTATAAATACATTAGCAACAAAAGGAGAACTAAGGAGAGTCTTCCCCTTCTAGTTGATGCGGGGGGAAGCACAGTGACGGGGGATGAGGAAAAAGCTGAGGGACTTACTGCTTTCTTTGCTTCAGTCTTTAGTAGGAAAACCAGTAGTACTCTGGGTTACCAGTCCCCTGAGCAGGAAGACATGGATGGAAAGCACAATGAAGCCACCATAATCCATGAAGAGGTGATTAGTGACCT
>NW_010173827.1:0-16521 GCF_000695765.1 Mesitornis unicolor
GTCCCTTTCGGGACAGCGTTGCCAGCCACCGGGGCTCCGCAGCCTGCAGAGCTCTGGGTTATCAGCTGCAGATGCGGGAGGGCATGCTGCTACGGTCAGGGCAGCGTCCACCCACTTCGATCTGTCTCGGTACCCCACGCCTGTCAGTGTTCAAGAGGCATTTGGACAATGCCCCTAATGACATGCTTTAACTTTTAGTCAACCTGAAGCAGTCAGGCAGTTGGACTAGATTATCATAGTAGGTCCCTTCTACTGAAATACTGTATTCTGTTTTATTCAAAAAGCTCATAGAAAGCCATTTTTTCCAACAAACACTAATATAAGCCTAGGAAGCCTAGCTGGGTAGGCATGTGCTGCACTTTTACTAAAGAAATTCAGAAGGGAAAAATTAATACCAAGAGGGTATGGGAAACCCTCTTGTTGTAAGCCTTAATTCACCCCCAGCATTTCCAGTCCAAAGGGCATACTGGTACCTTTTGGATACTGTCTTTTCCATATATACCATAGCAGTGGCTCAGCAGAGGTGGCTGTGCCCAAGAAATGAACCTGGGAGCCTGCTGGAGTTGTGTACCCAGGTTTCCCATGCAATTAACACAATATTTCGAGGCCTGTGTTGCCTTCCCAAGTGCCTTTATAATTTTGAGCAGGTCTTATAGTTTGGATCGGCCATACACCACCTCACATCCTTCCTTCATCATGTGATTGCTCTTGGAAAGTAGGTCAGTGTGTGTTCCCCATACTATTAAATCACCAGGTCAGCATCTTTGTCTTATATCCTGGAGTCTGGAAAGGAAAAATTCAAATGCCCTCAAACACAAGGATCAGAGAATTGTGGGCTAATGGCATCTAATTGCCTAAAACCAGGTTTCTCCTCCCTGCTTTGGGGATCTTGGAGCATGCTATGTTAAGGAACTCCTGTAGCAGCCAAGGATCAGCACAGCCAAGTGGAGTTGCTGAGAAATGTCATTTTTTCCTGTCCGTTGGCTCCTTACAAGCTTTGCAAAGTCAAATTGCCCTTCCTTATATGCAGAGAATAAAGTGGTGTCATCCACAGGGGCTTTCACAAGCCAGACAAGACAATAGACACATCAAGCAGAAGACCCTGAGAGGTCCTAGAGCTTCTTGTTGACCTGTTTACAGCTGCTGGTCTGTCCCCAGGACCAGCTAAGTCACCAAAGGTCACATGCCCTTGGTGCTGTCCCCAAACTATTCACACTTTTTCGAGATCATAGAGCTGCCACAGAAAATCAAGATACATCAAGCAGTGAAATATGACCCCTACGCCCACTACTTCACAGCTCCCTCTTCCTTAGGTGAACAAGGCACAGGAACACCAAACCACAAACCTCACTGAGATACTCTTAGTCCCAGCTTCAGAATCTCTCCCCAACCCCAAGTGCCAGCTTCCAAGAAACTCCCACAGGATGTACCTTCAAGATGAAAACCCAAATGCTTGTGAGCCTGATTTGGACAACTCCTATTCAGGTGATACTTTAACCTATCAGTCAGGGAAGATCCCACCAGTATCCTCGTCACTACACAGTGTTGAAGCACAGAGGCAGGAAAGGGCATGGTCAGAAGGAGGTCATGTAGTCTATAGATCTGTGTCTAACAATGGCTTCTGGAAGGGCTTTTTACCTCAGAAACTGAACAGAGGTGTTTGTTGTGAAAAATGGGGAAATAAATCCAGTCTTGTGAGGCCAGCACCGAATATGTGACAGACTCAAGTCGGGAAACAAATAGTAATTGTTTATTTACAGCAACATTTACAGGTTCTTTTGGATTGCCAGTGATAAATTGAAAAGCTACAGGTACACTAAAGGTTGTATAACTAGTATCAAACCCAAGAATACACTCAGGGAAACCTAGAAATGCACCGAGTAGGGAAATATAAAATACACTCAGGGAATATACACCTGAGGAAAAACCACGAATACACTCAGGGAATATGCACCTGAGGAAAAATCACTCAGCGTTATCTGAGGTCAATAATCTTACCCAGAAGGTGACCCGAGTGGTGGGGATGGAGAGGGAGCGAATTCGTCAGTGCCTCCAGTCATCGGTATGGTTCCGAGTTCGTCCTGTCCCCATTCTTGGGCCATAATTGGGGTGATATTTAGACTCAAACTTTTCCATTACATCACCGGGGCATACATGCAGGTGAGGATGACTCTAGACAATCTTATCACTTCTGCTAATGGCACAAAGTCCTTTAATTCACGCCTGCATGGGTAGAGGTAATGGCTCCTTTTGTTTGCGACAGAAAGAAATGGGAGACTGGGACCACGAGGTCTCTGCCTCATCTCACACTCCTCCAGGCACCCAGATAACTCCAGATGTTGATCTAGTGATGGCTGCCGTCTCGCCCAGTGTCTGCCACCTCACGCAATGTTTGGTTTCATGCTTCCAGGCATGCAGCTACCTGGTGTATGTGACTTGGACTTTGCGATTAACTTTGTTCCCTCTACAGTGTTATGACACAACCTTTCATCAATTTGCTGAGAAATTCAACTGAAGAGATGGACTCATGGGGATCTGTTATGTGTTTTACCTGAAATACATGACATCTGCTGCAAGAGGAATGACAGCTTGCCCAGCCATGGCAATGATACGAGCAATGCCCCATGGAACTACTTTCTGATGGCATATAACAAAAGATTATGTTCAGAATACTTTATGAATATGAATCTGGCAGTAATGCAACTTAATAGTGTGTTTACTGGACAGCAACAGAACTCAGAAACAGCAATGTTTTCTGATCCAGCCAATGGTGGGGTCTGTCTGACCATGGACAGAACTGCTGCACACACAGGGACTACCTCCAAAACTTCCCGAAATACCGAAGCCAGTTCTTAGCCTGGTTTGCACTGTGTGGCTGCAAAATACCTGCTCCTGATGGTGCGAGCAGGCTTGTTCCTCCTTTTCACAACCAGAACAATAGGAATCTACCCCATGACCTTGCCTGGTGCAGATTAAAAGTACAGAAAGCTCAGAGCAAAGATCTCCTCAAAGGAGCTTTGTTCATGGAACCCAGACTTTTTGACCATTAGCTGGGAATCTCTACGTTTACTCATTTTTGTGTAAGAAGGTCCAATAACCAGTTCTGGTCATGTTTTCCATATAAAAATGAATATTCAGGTCTTCAAAAAGAAGGAAAATAGTCTGTTTTCAGGTTTAAAAAAAAAAAGGAAAAAAAACCTTAAAACAGTAAATGAGTCAAGATGTTTCATTTCAACATCTTTAAATGCAATGTTTGATTATTCAATTCATATGGTGCTTGAGTGCTAAATTGAAATCGATGTCATGTAAAAACAATAAGAAAGCTTGCAAACCAAGTATGAAAGTTACAGAAAATACTTAAGCTGCTGCCAAAAATTAACCTACTTTGTTTCTTTCTTCCCCCTTCTCCCTTTCTCCTTATTATCAACTCACACTGATGTAACTGCAGCACTGTTCAGTGCACTGCAGGCAAGACCTGGTCAGCACCAAGATGATTATCTTTTTATCAATAGAGCTATTGAGACAGGAGTCAGACACTCGCTAAGCGTAGCTTGCGGACAGCAGATGCAGTCCCTCCAGCAGTTTATTTCACTGAACACAAACCTACTGCATATTTCTGCCTTCTCTTCAGCTGTCAGTTCTGGCTGTCAGAATATTTCAAAATTCAAGCATTTTTATATCTTCAAGAGTTTTGCTTTGTTTACTGTTGTTTCACCCAACTTATAGCAGGCTTTGAGTAAGCTCTTTATTTTCCCACCAAATAGAAAAAAAAATATTCTTTTAAAGAAGTGGGTGTTTCCCTTAAGTCAAAACTGCAAAAGGACTTCTCAACCACTTCCTCTAACTCTAAAGAAAAAAATCACTTCAGATTTCCTGAAGATGACCTTTCTAGGTGAGCATTTGCTGCAGCCATCAGAAGACCAAATTATAACTGCCTGCACTTAAAATTTATGAAACAAACAGATATTGACTACCCTGTCTGCATGATATGCAGGCACAGGCATGCTTATTTATTTATTATTTTTTCAGATTTTCTATGTCATGGTTTGGGGGGTGGGGGGGGTGGTGGAAGAGCTCACATTATTCTTCTTTGTTACGCCTGCACCTGTGATTATAGTTTCTTTTGGTTGGTTGTTTTTTCTTCTCTCTGCATAAGGGAAAGCAGAGGTCACAAAAGTCTGGGATTCTCTGAGCCAGGTGACCCTGGATAGATGATCCAGATGTGATCCAAGCTGAACAAAAATGATGTATTCTATCCCATAAACATCACATTCACTATAAATTGAGGAGTTTGCAGGGGATGACCTTTCCTTCTTCTCTGCCCCTTGACCTTTTTGCCCCTTTCAATCCTTCCCCTTTGTTTCTATTTCATGATGGTGCTCTCTCTTGGTTCCTGAGGCTTACCTCTCCCTTGTCATGTTTTGGTGTATGGACAGTGGCTGCTGTTTGTGAGCTGTTGTTATCTGAGTATAACTTCAATTGCTTTATTAAAATTATTCCTATTCTTGTTGCAGTTCATTAGTATTATTATTTCAGTTTTGTCTGGTTTAATTATTAAACAGTCTTTATCTCAACTGATGAGTTCTCTTACTTTTACTCTCCCAATTCTTTTCCCCATCCCACTGGAGATTAGGGGGGAGTTGAGCAAGTGTACTGCATGGTGTTTCGCTTCTAACTGGGTTATCATCCCTATTCCTGCTTGTCTTGCCAGTTGATCTTATATGTCATAGTCTTTATAATGTTTTTTTTCCTTACTTGTGATATTTGTAAGACTTCCTCTCTTCAGTAAGTGCTACACCCTCCTGACGATACTGTTAGTTTGCATTCATCTCTCTTGCTCTGAAGGTATCCGCATGTGTGGAGATCAGTGCAAGTGGAGCTAAAATGTTGCATCTGTTCTTGATTTGTCTCTTACTAGCATGTTTTTTACACCCACAGTCTTCTCGGGTTATAGCAATTAGTAAGTCAGTCCCTATTGATTTATTCTGATCCTGTAATAACTTTTATAGCTAAATTTAATTTTAAAAAAAAACAGCTAAACTTTTTATTCTTTCCATTTCCACATCCTTCCAATGCCCGGTGCATGCAAGTTAATCCCTTAGCAAAAAGGAAAAAAGTTAGCTATGCTATGCAGTGTTAATGTCAATGGAACACATCAGCTGTGACCCTGTTAAACAGTCACAAGATGAATGGCTGACTACTGGCCAGTAGAAATGAGATTTTAGTAGCCATAAAAAAGTTCTTAAAACTGAATGAGATGAGTATTAGACAAGAGTGGCCAAAACATAGATTACAATTTAAGCTGAAGCACTAGAGAAGGAGTTTGACTCAAAGCACCTTCCTAAGCTACACTGAAATAACAGGACCTAAGCAGATACTTCCATTAGTGCACATGTGTAGGTGCTTTGCTGAATACAGATTAGCTTCTCTAGGCCTGAACATATCAAATGATGAGTTTCCCTGAATACAAATGATATGATTTGGAAACAGGATCTGTCAATTTAACTCTTAGAGAGGACCTTCCTATATGATCAGTCTTTGCTAAAATTAGTTACAGAGTAAATGAGAAAAGTCACTGTGTTTAGTGAATCTTCAGGAGATGCAGTTATAAAGAGCAAAATGGTCTGCTTTGAGAGTCAAAGCATTTCAGGATTCAATAACTCAAATGCTCAATCATTAAAGTGCCTGAATCTCTGTGAAATACAAGTATTGTTCCATATGCTTGTCTGTCTTTTAATTCCACATTGCTTGCCAGTAATTAGTTACGTGTTGTTTCTCATCTAATCTCCTTTTGTAAAATTTAATCTTCAAATGATAGCATTGATCAAACACACAAAGCCAGCTGATGCATATCAAGCAAAGCAGATAATTATTCTTGCAGATAAAAATGACTGCCTCTGCAAGCTTCCCCTCGCTGTGCCAATTCCAGTCTAGCAGAGTGAGGTAATTTGCCTACTTCCTGAAAATAACTAACATGCAGGGGAAGGGCAGGGAGAGCTGGGTTAAAGAGCTCCAGCCATATTGCATTGATACTTGGCCCAAACAGGACTGAGAAGCATGTGTTCAAAGCAGAAAATTTTGTTTTCCTATTTCATTTATGTTATTTCTTATCTGGTTTCCAAGCTGTTTGGTAATGGTAGCGAATTCTCTCCTGGGTCTTCCTTTACAAATTGTTTTTTGTTTCACTCCCACTCAGTCTGCACCACAGTTATACTTTGGACTAAACCACTCACTTTGTAAACTTCGTAGAGTTTTCTGCTTCAGTGTCATGGTAGAATAGTAATAAACATCCAAATAATAAATTAGGACTCAGAGGTTAAGGACACACTTAAGCAACTTCCTGAAAACCAGATGTGGCTTGATTCAGACCCCAAAAGAGTAAGAATGAATCAAAGTTTTTAAGGTGGAAATGAGATTTACACAACCCAACTGTGTATTCATTTGGTATTGTCTATCTGCTCCATAATTTTGGAATCCATCAACAAATTACAGTGAAAGTCTCAAACTATGTGACTTTTGATGAATTTCATGAAAATTATTGGCTTGGTAGAGAAAAAAAGAGTTAAATTTATTAAGTCTTAATGGGGAAAAATGTAGTAAAAATCCCTTCTAGCAATAGAGAATCTACTCAGGAGAGTATTTAAGGAATTCACATTACATTAGCTTTGTGGTGTGTTGGTTTTTTTTCTCCTTCAGTTTGCAATTGTGATGAACTCAACTGAACCCATCTTTTCTGCATTCTTTAAATGAATGTCTGCACACTTATGTGATCTGAGATTTGCCTTCTACTCCATGTCATAGGACACTGCACTGACACTAGAAAATTAAGTAAATACTAGAAATTACACTTTGAGAGCCTCTACAAGTCTGCTGCCTGTTATCTGCATGGATTTCAAATTATTCCACTCACTTATTGAAAAATTCTTTGAACATGCAGGACAAGGGACTTGATTCCCTTCCCTCTACTCTGCTCTCATGAGACCCCACCTGGACTACTGCATTCAGCTCTGGGGCACACAACATAAGAAGGACATGAACCTGTTGTAGTGAGTCTAGAGAGCCATGAAGATGATCAGAGGGCTGGAGCAAGGCTCCTATAAAGACAGGCTGAAAGAGTTGAGGTTGTTCAGACTGGAGAAGTGGAGGCTCCAGGGAGACGTTGTAGCAGCCTTCCAGTACTTAAAGGAGGCCTACAGGAAAGATAGGGAGGAACCCTTTATCAAGGAGTGTAGTGACAGGATGATTTTTAAACTGGAAGAGGGTAGATTTAGATTAGATATTAGGAAGAAATTCTTTACTCTGAGAGTAGTGAGACACTGGAACAGGTTGCCCAGGGAAGCTGTGAATGCCCCCTTCCTGGAAGTGATTGGACAGGGCTTTGGGCAACTTGGTCTGATGAGAAGTGTCCCTGCCCATGGCAAGGGGGTTGGACTAGATGATCTTTAAGGTCCCTTCCAACCCAAACCATTCTGTGATTCTATGATAATTCTGTGTATTTCTTCCACTGCTGATAAGAAACATGTCCTATGAGCCATCCTCACTACATGAAGAGAAAAAGTAAGCAAAACAAGAAAGGCATCAGCTTTCTGCAGGTGCAGAATTAGAGCACATGTTTCCAGGAATGAATGTAAAGTCAACTCTTCCTCCTAATAAGATCCAGCTGCTTTAGTATCAATGCATGATACCAGAAATATGGATATCTGAAGTTCATTAGCATAATCAAATGGAAGAAGTGTTCTGATAGTTACTAAAGGAGACTGTGACAGGATGTTAGACCCATGAGAACTACAGTAGTGTATCTAGAGGGAAATCTACCCAAACCCACCTTAGTGACAGAGGCAGAAACAATAGCAAAGGCAGACCTCCAAACACAAGACCAGATTTCTCTGAAAGTGCCCTTTCCGTTCCAAACAGTAAGTCTGACCTTCAATGTCCTAGCTCTAGATAAAGTGGCAGTCCCATAGGATCACCTTAGGAGTTTCTTTTTACAGAGCAGATACCAAAGTGCTGATCACGTGTGAGTGGAGTTTTCTTCATGAACAGAGACCTCAAGAGACCTGGGATTCCACTGATCAAACCAGAGCCAGCCACTGGATCCCAAGGGAATCCCAAGGGAATTCTTGTCTAGATTAAATCATTGGCTAGCAAAACCGATGTGGCTAGATGTGTCTTGCTGTCAACTCAGAAGTGTGTGGATACCCAGGGAAGAACCCTGATGCCTTAGGAGCTGATCACACTTCTTGAGACCATGCAGAGCAGGATGCTGAGAGAGTCAATATTTGCTAAGGTGCATAGTGGTATGGTGGACATGGGGTTAATTTGGAGATCAGAACTAGTTCCTTCTCAGGTACTTTCATCTTCACAGAAGCTGGGAATTTTTCTAGTCAAAAGAATAAGAAAAATACTTTCTGTGCTATGAATATCTTACAAAGTGAGGAGGTTGGAAAATTCACAAATAGGTAATTATGTTGTTTTTATCCTGCTGAGTATTTACTTCCTTCCCTTGGCCACAGATCGAGCTATAAATTTATAGACACCTTGATGACAGTAAGACAGTCTTCAGAGGAAGAAAGATTTTGTGAGTTTTCATGGAGAATGACTCTTCTGTGCATATGAGTAATTGTATATAGGGTATACAGGTATACAGGAAAAATCTTGCTGCATTGTCGTAAGATCTTGCCACATTCTTTTGATCCGTATTTGTCAAATTAGACCATGTCAGGTAACCTAGACCTCATAGCCCATCCTGAAGACTGCAGACCTCTGCCTCAGAGATGCTGCAACATCTTTCATTTGTGAAGCTGAAAAAGGTTGAGGTTCTGAAATAGTGAAAGAATTACTGGCTTCCGTGGTGGAGTACTGGAAATTGCTGGTCAAGTCAGTTGATGCCAGTGGACCCAAATGAGATCTCGGAAACATTACAATGGAGTGGGGTGGGAGATCAACTTTACTGAAGGGTGCAGTGCTCTTTGTCCTCAACATTGTGCCACAACAGACCAAATATTCTGTGCTCTCCGATGCCTGATTTTATTGTTACTTCCCCACTTCACTTTTGGCAGCTTCCTGCAGACCTAGTAAGGGAGGAGAAGGAACAAACAGGTACAAATCTTACATTTACAGGATCCACCCCTTCCAGGGAATACTACACTACAGGACTATTTCTACAGTCTTGCTAGGCTGGTTTTTGTGACCGGTTTGCATGCCTTACTCATCTGGAGAGAGACCATATTTCCTCAGAAACTGACCTTGTTCTTTGTAGAAGGTCTTCCCACTGAAGAAGCTGAAGCTCTTCATAAAAAAGCATAGCCAGTTTCTTCCTGGTCATCTTCTGGCTTGATTTTCTCTGCATACTGATTTGGGAGAAAGTTATCCACATAAGATCTGAAGAGAGACTCTGGGTCTGATGGGCCTGGTGAAAATGCCTTGGTCTGAGTGCTACAAGGTAAGAAATACAGACTGAGGTGTTATGGATGCAAGCTCTTCTGTGCCAGAGGGAAAAACACTTTCCAGTAGGAACAATGCCAGGATGAAGGGAATACAAAAGTCAGCTACAGCCAGAAATCTCAGCTGCACAACCTTGCTTTGTGATAAG
The DNA here is from genome assembly GCF_000695765.1 of Mesitornis unicolor. Taxonomy (NCBI): domain Eukaryota; kingdom Metazoa; phylum Chordata; class Aves; order Mesitornithiformes; family Mesitornithidae; genus Mesitornis; species Mesitornis unicolor. The sequence goes on from NW_010173827.1 coordinate 9,593, forward strand.
AAGGCAGTGCATTCATTATGACTGATAGCTGTTCCCTTTGAACATGTATGGCCTATGACCATGTACCCACAACAGAACAAGAAAAGCAGTATCAGGGATAAAAATAAATTGGCACTAGAATGGAAATGAAAAAAAAACAACTTGCCTTTAAATCTGAGAGCTGATGAAGGAGTGTTTCCTGAAGTATTGGACGTTGCAGTCCACAGAAAGTTTTGACTCCTTTCAGTGCTTTTATGGTCATTGCTTTCAGCCACTCTGAAGTCCTTGCTCTCATCAGAGAATCACAGAAGCATTTAGGTTGGAAGAGACCTCTTGACATCCTCTAGTTCAAGCCATATCAAGCTGGATCACCTAAATGAGGTTATCCAGCACTATGTACAATCAGATTTTGAGCACCTTTCAGAGATGGAGACTCTGCAACATCTCTGGGCTACTGGTTCTAGTGGTCAAGCATTCCCATGGTAAAAAAGTGCTTTCTTGTGTTAAGATGGAATTTCATGCTTTAATTTGTGACTACTGCCTTTTGTTCTGTCACTGGGTACCACTGAGAACCATCTGGGTTCCTTTTCTCTATCCTCTCTCATCAGATATTTATACAAATTTTTAAGATCTACCTCAGCCTTCTCTGAAGAGGATGAACAGTGGCTCTCTCAGCCACTCTGCATATGCTTCAGTCCTTTCCTGGGTTTGCTCTAGTAAGACCATGTACTTTCTTGTACTGAGGAGCCCAGCACTGAACCCAGCACTCCAGATGTGGTCTCACCAGGACTAAGCAGAGAGAAAGTATCACCACTCTCAAAAGGCTGGCAGTGCTCTTTCTAATACAATTCAGGATGCTGTTGACCTTTGCTGTGAGGGCAGGTCACTGTCTCAAGGTTAGCTTTTGGCCCACCAGGACCCCAGGATCCTTCTCTGCTGAGTTGTGTTCCAGCTGGTTGGCCCCCATCACTTACTTACAGGTGCCAATGGTTATTGACTATTCAGATGCAGGACTTCACACTTCCCTTTGCTGAGCTTCATGAGGTTTCTCTCTGCCACCACTTCTGCTATTACCATGTTCATGGCCACCACCTGATCTGCCAGGTCTGCATCTGAGCCGAATGTTCTCCACTCAAAGCTCATACACACCTGAGTTGCTTTTCAACCACTGTGCTGCTTTTCTGCAACTCGCTGTTCTACGTATCCTAGCACATTATACGATCATCTCTCTGAGACCATAGCCATAGTCTGTGGATGAGGAAGATTTCAGAGTTAACAGTTACTTCATACCACTGTATTTCCTTTACAGATTTTTCCCTAAAACCTGACACATTGTACTGATTCAGGTTGGGGTTTTTTTTGTCAGAACTGGTATTATATTTCTGTCATGGTCTCAGCATCATGAAGTGCATCAGCAGGTTCACTTAAGATGTCTTCTAATTACTCTTTGTTTTCTTTATTTAAATATTGGCCTTAGAAGCCCATGACCGCTGACAGCAACCATGGAGAACTGACACTACTCAGTAGCTCAGAGAAGCAGAAGACACTCATTCAGAAGTCCTGATGTAAGTTAATATTTTTCAAAGCATTAGGAGAGGCTACTGTAATCAGAGCATTTTTTGAGGGTCCTGTTTCTCAAAGGACTCAAGAAGAAGGCATGAAGACACCTCTCCCCTCACTGTAGGGGATGCAGAGACTTTAAGCCTTTTTTCTCCCCCTTCTAGGGCACACCTTCTCCACAGTGTGTGACCACCTGGTGTGGTAGCCATCACCAGTGTAGCCCCTAGCAACTCTGATTCTTGCTGTAGCATGAAAAGCATTTATCTTCTGATTACCATGACCCAACCAGGATGCTGTTGGAAACATGAGTGATGATAGAAAAGGAAGACATGAATGTTAGAGTAGGATGTGCTATTTTAGCCAGCCTTGTTGAACACACAGTACTACAAGACTCCTTTTGAAATATAGCCTGAGAAGGAAAGCCTGCTTTTTTCAGCCTCCTGCAGCAGCAGCAAAAGCATAGAATGACAGATAAACAGAGTTCATTCAATCAGATACCATCAGTGTGAAGTATCAGAGAACCATTGCTCTCCATCCCTCAGAGGTATGAAGGGCCCAGGAGCAATGTAGTCAGAAATTACAAAATAAGAGTGTGACCTGCCACAGACTTGAGCTGTACAGCTGTTGCTGGATGATCAGGTTTTGAGATTGTTCTGTAGAGATTTTTAACGGAAAAAGAATAATTGGTATGAAAGATGAACTAATTAAAAGTTATGTGTATGTGTGTGTAAATGTATGCATGCACCCAAGAGCACCAGAAGAAACAGTAAAGTTCCACAAGAACAGACTGTATTGGTAACCAAAAACATGAGGGACAACATTCAAACTCTAACCACTGGCAAACTGTTAGGGTTTTTTTGTATTGATCCCAGAAGGTGAATGGCCTTGTAAGATCACAGACCATGACTTGTCACTGACATCTTTATTAACAGGAAGTTGGCAACATGGTTATAGCACATCCTATGCTGGTCCTCTTCCACCTATCTCAGCAAGAAGACAGACTGTACTCTTAAAAGGATCTAAAAATCAGGAAACAAGGGTGGCAGGCTTAGCTGGTTTGCTATCCAGGGAGGATGGAGTAAGCAAGTCTCAATGCAAAATAGCTGTTGACTTCTGAAGGGTATGAAAGGCCTATCCAAAAAACAGGTTGTCCAAGAACCTATCAAGACAAGCCCAAGAGTTGCAATGAAGACTCAGCTGTGAGCATTCATTGTCCTCTGTGTCATATATAACTGATCTTAGTCAGAGCCCCTGGGCATACTCATCTTGGTGTCAGTGACAGGATGGAAATTTTAAGTGCATAGCTTTAACCTACTTAGAGATTATTGAAATAAAAGTCCCTCTCCTTTCCATAAGTTCTTGCACTGAGTTTTGTTACATTTATCTCCTACAGTGCATATTAGTGAAAAGTACAGACTAATATAGTGTAGACTTCCTGAAAACCTAAGAGGAAGATCAGTGGGACCTGTCAGGTCACTTTGGAACAGCAAAACAGCAGAAATGTCATGGTTAATTGGCAACCAGCACCCTCCTTGGCTTCCTGCATGGGATAGAACTTTGTAATTAGCAGACAAACAAGTTTGGGAAACCTCATTACTGTTCCGGGACTGAATTATTTTCAGACTAGAATGAAATGAGTATTTAGCAGGTAAAGGTCAAGCTTTCACAGTTGTACATCAATCCAGAGGGTTTGGAGAATCACATCCATTCAATTCACAAGTCCCAGATGAAAATTCAAGTCATGGTGATATATTTAGCTAGCGAAAAAGGGCACTACCTGTGACATAGCTGAGATAAGAGCTCTTCTGTCTTCATGGAGGTTGCATCTTAAAATATCACAGGAGTCAGAAACAGAAATCAATGAAGTGGCATTTACCAAGCAACACTAATGAGAGCTGAACTCAGAGCAAAATAAATGCAACTTGTGACAGCAGTGTTAACCCCCAGCCCTAGAAATCAGGGTGGAAATTAAACACACAGAATGACAGTATTTTTCATGAGAGTTTCTGTAGAAGAACTTTCTTGCTTTAGTTTGGTTGTGCTTTTTTCCTTTGTTTTTGTCTAGTTTTCATTCTAATTATTTTGGTTCATGTTTTCAAGGAGTTTAAGAAATGTTAAACTAAAAAAAAAAACCTCCTAACACAACTTCTATTTTTCAAAACAATTTTTTTAAATTAAAAATAATGTCAACTTAATCTCTGAAAAACCTTTTTTGGTATAAAGAAATAAAATTCAACCTCATGCATTTCTATCAAACCCTCTGGAAACCAATGACTTCAGCTGAAAATGTTACAGACAAAAGCTGATGTTTTAAAAAGTTATTATTCATTTCTGCTTTCTAAAAGACAAAGTATTTTCAACCATAAAATAAAGTTTGCTTCACTAAATGTTTTTCTTAATCTTACAAGGGTTTACTCTGATCACAGAGAAGTCTAAAACCTTTTGTTTTTGTAAAGGGATTCTTTCCCTGGGAAAGATTACTAAACTACAATGGTAGTACCCTTTTGTAAACTTCTGAGACTAGATTCGCTTTTAGAGAGGAAAAGATGATAGGAACACAGCTTTCTTTCTTTTAAAATATAGGCTTTCAGAGCAAAGACACAGACACTGTCAGGAACCCAATTCTCATCAGACTTCAGGGGAGATTAAAATGTCTGCTACCAGCCCAACAGTAAAAAGGGGTCTGTGACTTACCTGTACAGTAGTTCTGTCTTATGACAGGTTATTTAAACATTGCTTGGGTCTTACTAGAAACTTCAAAATTGAGGGGCATAATAACCTATCAACCTTTTCCACATGATTACCAAATTGTACGCAGAGCTGTGATTGATTTATTTCTTGATAACACTACAATTTCGTGTGGCCCCCATTTTAGGCTGATTGCTTGCATTGCTTAATTGTAAGGCACTTCGCTGCTTGAACTGATTTACTGTTTTAATTATTGCATCATGTGATTGCCTGGCTCACAAAAGCAATTATGCACAAACAAAATCACTACCAGAAGCTTGAAGGACTGAGCAACTCTGTCTTCCCACCTGGGTTTTTGTTATTGTGTATTTCTTTCTTTACCCTTTTCCTTTTTAAGCCTTGTGCTTCTTTGGAATGACAAGTATGAAATAGGACATTGATTATTTGCTCTGCATTGATTGTGTGAGCTCATCTTTTATAATGTGTAAAGCAGCAGAGCTGACAGATAATCTCTCTCAGCTGACAGCTGAAATCAGGAAGGTCTGACATTCTTGTCAGCCTGTCAGGAATGGGTGGTGGATGACAGCACTTACAGATAGTCATGCTACCACCCCTCCTCAGATGAATTTGCAGTCATATTTTCACCTGTGTATTCCTGTACACAGATAAGAAAAGATAATATATAAAAGAGGAATTCTCACAGAACCTCCTAACACGGGTTTCCCTTATCTCAATCTCCACAGATAATGTGCTATTTTTTTAATTTAAAATGAGGAAATGCCAGGGACATTTTTGGTGAAGGACTGTCATCCCCATATGCACACTCAATTTCCTGTAGGAACCATTCTCCTTTTCATCTTCCCTTGAGAATTTTTTTCAATGCCTTGGGAAAGGAGCTAGTGTGATGCATCTTTTGTCCTTTTTTGAGGAAAAAAGAAACCAAGAAAGAGGAATGTTTCATGAGGGGGAGGCAGTTAGAGGTAAGTAAGTTCTTCAGCCCCAAATATTTACCATGAGAAATACTTGGGTTTTTTTCTTTTTTTTCCAAGTAACAGTACCAAATTTGTCACAGATAGAGAGGGGTGTCCTTTCTGGGGGCTTTGAAAGGAAGCTGGAGCATAGTTTGGAAAGAATTTGGCCTAAGAAAGCCAAAGATGAAGCTACAACTAAGGCCAAATGTGATCTTGCAAGATTTGGCTGTGATGCACCTATTTTTGCATTGTCACACCAAAGGTTGAATTCAATCTTAGGACCAAATCCTAACCCTAATCAGGGAAGTAAGCCACAGCAAGGGAAGGAGGGAATGAACTGCCCAATTCTTTGATGTTACTGAAATGGAAATACACAAGACACAGTAAATAAAATAAACTACCTCTAGTAGTAATCCTCAGAAAATTGCCTGTCTCCCACATGCAGGACTGCTCCATCTGCCCTTCCAGCAGCATTTCAAACAGAATCCACAAGTGCAGCAGTCAAGGAGGAGCAACACCAAAAAATAATGCCAGTGGACAGGAGAATAGAGATTCAAACAATACATGCTACAAGCAGAGCTTTGTTTAATGACTCCCCCTTTCAATCTGCCATCTATCTGAAAAGTGGTGGGTAGCATGTTCTTAGGATGGATTATTTCTGGCACAGGCACAACTCTGAATATTTGTCAAATAAATCTATCTATTAGTAGGTTTTCCAGATAGACTGTTAGTCCTGTCTCTGGTGGTGAGAGCATATCAGGTGCCCAGAGTGAAGAAATTGCAGTGCACTTACGTGTCACAGGGGAAACTGTCCCTGTTGAACTCAGTAGACCTTGCTGCAAGGCACACATTTAAGCATGTGTACAGACCTGCTAAAATTTTCACAGTTGAAGTTAAAAAAGGAACCATGCTGAGGGTGATGTTAAAGGGGAGAAGGCCTGTCTGCACTTTCAAGAAAACTCTATGCTTGGACTCTTATTACCTAAAGAAGAAACTGACACTCACCCCCTACAACCTCCTTTCAGGCAGTTGTAAAGAGCAATAAGATCTCCCCGCAGCCTTCTCTTCTCCAGATTAAACAGCTCCAGTTCCATCAGCCACTCCTCATAAGACTTGTTCTCCAGACCCTTCACCAATTTCACTGCCCTTCTCTGCACACGCTCCAGTGCCTCAATGTCCATCTTGGAGTGAGGGGCCCAAAACTGAACACAGTATTCAAGGTGCAGCCCCACCAGTGCCAAGGACAGGGTCACAATCACTTCCCTACTCCTGCTGGCCACACTATTCGTGATGCAGCCCAGGATGCCATTGGCCTTCTTGGCCACCTGGGCACACTGCTGGCTCATGTTCAGTCAGCTGTCAACCAGTACCTCCAGGAACTTTTCCACCAGGAATCTTTCCAAACACTCTTCCCCAGGCCTGTAGCACTGCATGGGGTTGTTGTGACCCAAGTGCAGGACCCGGCACTTGGCCTTGTTGAACCTCATCCAATTGGCCTCAGCCGATCGATCCAGCCTGTCCAGGTCACTCTGTAGAGCCTTCCTGTCTCAAGGCAGATCAACCTTCCTGTCCAACTTGGTGTCATCTGCAAGCTAACTGAGGGTACACTCAATCTCCTTGATACTCAAGGACCTTGCTGAGATGCAGAGATACAGACATGCAGGTTGATGACATTTGCTAAGCCCATAGTTCTCAGGGATGTCACTGAACTTCACTGGTACCTCTTGTCTT
>NW_010173827.1:16552-24195 GCF_000695765.1 Mesitornis unicolor
AATCCTGTGTTCAGGACAATGGGCTGGTTCTGCAGAGGTGCTCAAATGAGTCCTGATTAATGACCACATCGAGAAACGCTTCTCCTCATGATAACACAGATCTGCTGCTGCTATTTAATTACACCTGTACTCATCCACGCAACAGTCAGGTCAAACATTACCAGTTTTTTTGACACACCAAGAGAAGACCAAGTAACCAGAAACACTAACCCACTTAAGAACTTTACTAGTAGCCCTTCCTCTAGACACACAAAACTTTTCAAGCACTTATGTTCAGACAAAATTCCTGAAAACAGTTTTCTAGGGAAGAGCCAGTGTCGCCAGCTTATTCTTTCTTTTGCAAAGCCTCTCTACCTGACATAATATGACTGACTGAGAGGTGGGATGTCTCTGCACTTCTACTCTTAACATGGCAGTGGGAAGCACAAGACCCATGCCTGTTTCACCAAGACTGAAGAGAAATAAGATACTATCCTTACAAAATGTTCCTGATTAGGGCAAAGACTTATGATGTGAGCAGAGCTGAAATTCCCTTTGTTTCTAACCCTTTCAGTATTTCAGTAGATCCCATTTTATTTGCTTTTTCTTGCAACACTACTTCCTCTGCATTCACAGATCCCACTTCCACCAGCTCCCTTCTGAGAAAAAAATTGAAGCAGGTAGAATACTGAGATTACACATTGTCTCTTTCAAGGATTGTACAAGGAAGGTGACATTTTCTTCCAGCTTCATGCAGATAAACAAATACAAATGATCATCACCCACGTGTCCAGATGGTGTCAGCTAAGACCATGCCTAGGAAAACATATTCAGGTCAGTGCATTTTGTATTTACTGGATCTGGAGGATAGGCGAAGCAAAAGGCTGATTCCTGTTAATTTTTTGATACTGCACTTTCAAGGAACTTCTGTGTGAATTATTCCACTGGGAATTATTCCACTTTAGTATCCAATTAACTACAGTTAAAGACGATTCTTAAAATTAAAGTCTCACTTTTTATAAAACAAAAAAAATGCTTGAGAATTTTCCCACTCTTTGAAAGCTTGTTAAATCTACAAGGAACAATTTATTATAAAACTGAAGCAAGCAGAGAATAAATATATGAAGCTTTGATCACTGCCAAATTACTCGGGGTTTTGTAAAGCTGACCTTTCCCCTCCATTTGTTTCTCAAAGTCTATATTAAAGCAATGTTTTGGTAGCTCTGGTAGCTCTGAACTTAAAGGCTAATTAAAATGAAATTACTTGTAGAATTGAAGACACCTGGCTTTGCCAAACAGAATGACATATAAGGTTTTAACACAGCAGAAATAAGCTGTCCCATGACTCATCTCCAATTGCTTTGCAATCTTTTTACCTTTTTTTTTTACCTTTTTTTTTTTTTTAGGGCCAGTAGTTAACAGTGTTCTCTGAAAGCTTCTCTGACTAAACCTTCTTGGGGTAATTCCCATGATATTCAACTATATATAAACTGTAAGGGTATGCAGAAGGAGAGTAGCTGCTTTATTAAGGGTACTTGGTCAAAGGAGCCGTAAATAAGAACATAGAGAGACAGAAACCTGACTGGCAAATGATAAGGAAGGTCATGATATGACAAAACCTGGTCAGACACACTAATTAGTAAGGATATGTGGAGTGTGAGAAGGTTTATTTTCTCAGCTGTGAAAATAAGGAAAGGGAGGGAGACAATCAGAGTCATAAAATCCAACCGATTAGCATTACTGAAGACAATAACCAGAATCAAACCTGGCCATTCAGATCAGTTGATGGGCTATCAAGAAGCTGCAGGCGAACTTGGAATTTGCAGCAGATAAGGATGCAAACCTGAGAGTCCAGGATGTTGGAGGGGGTCAGTGGGACTGTGCCAGTCAAGGAGGTCAAAGTGCCGGCCAAGGGGCAGGCGGGAAGGAGGGAAGAGGAGGGTAGACAGAGAAGGGCACAAAATGGGCCAGTTGCCTGTAAACTGTAGCCAGTCAGTACACCTGTCTGGCTGAGCCTTCACCTGACCACTGCAGTCTGTCCATAACTACCTCTCAGCACCTTGTCTGTGACAGTGCATGTGACCAGCTGTGTTAGTGTCCTCTGTGTCTCTCTGTGGGCATCTGTGTGTGAGTGTGTGTGTGTGTGTGTGTCTGGGATATGTGCTCAGCTTCATTACTGGTTGAACCAGCAAACAAGTAAGCAGCAGCCGTGTTGCTCAACCTGGGCAGAGACCCCAGTTCCTCAAGCACTGGGCTGGGCTCCAGTAAGGCCTTGGGCAGAAGAGACATGAACCAGAGACAGCCATTGAAAATATCTTAATAACTGGAGTAGTCAGTGGGATCATCCTTAACATCCCTTAACACATACTAGAAAAGAAAACACAGGTCTACTTTATCTTTATACTCAATATTAATCGAGAACTTAGTGTCAGGAAGCAACAAAGAGGCTGCTTTTCAAAGGACAGTGAGCTGAGAGCAGAGCACAATAATAACGCAGAGCACAATAACAAGGCAGGCGTGAACAGGTACCTCACCAGACAGGATGCAGAGCAGCAAGTCCAGGTCAAGATTAGGGCCTGAAACACTGGTGAAGGTCATATACAGTCCACTGATCAACCACTGTTTCTGTAGTGATGAGGCAGGTCTGAGCTCAAAGCAGGAAGCCAAGCTTTTGGGTCTGTGTGAGGGTCAGGACAGAGGAAGTGTATGACCAGGTACAGATGTGGCAGGTATACAGTTGTGATGTAGAGGGCAGGCAAGGGATTGCAGTGAAGGTTCAGCTTAAAAGTAGTTCTCAAGGAAGAAAGAGGGGTAGGCCCCTGTTTCTAACTTCCTCACAAGAGCTCTTGTCAGTGAAGGAGTGACCTTGGACTCACTCAGCTACAGTCTTTAACTTACCCAGCTAAACTAGAAAGGTGATGTGCTCACATCGTGTTGAGTCACTCAGGGTTAACCAGGCTTAACCAGGCTTAACAGAATTAAAATATGCTGATGTAGTGAACATTGTCAGACAAAGCTTGACATCAAAAAGAGTGAAGACTCTTCACACCTTGGAGACAACGTTGACAAGGGCTCTGAACACTTTCTTCCTTGCATTTCCAAAGCTGCTTGTATCACAGCCATTTGAGAACTTAAATATCAGACTTCATTTTGATCCAACCAGAAAATGAACAGCTGGGTTTGCTGTGTATTAAAAATTGGGCATTGTGGTGCATTTACCTTTGCATTTACATGTTGGTCAGAACACTCATCTTGGAAGCAAGTCCATCATTGCTCATCAGCACTTTTATGACCCACTAGCATGTTGTTAACCCTGCTTCCTCCAGAAACTCTTTCAAGGTGTAGTAAAGCATTGAGTGAGTGTTTAAGGATGATTGTATTTGACTAGCTCCATAGCACAAGACACAGGGGCAAACCATGTCTCTAACCTCTACACCAAAATCTATGTGTGTGTTTTTTTTCTCAGCATGGTAGAAAGACAGTATAGCAGGGACACAGAGTTGAACAAGGACTGGCATAGTCTTCTTGGGCCCAAAAGTTCAAGGAGGCAAAGCACAGAAGTAGCCTTTCAATGCCACCCATATGGCTAGTACCAGAAATGTAAGTGAATCTACTTGTTTTATGAGCTGACCACCTGCACCAGCTGATTTTTGCAACATACAGGGGTCCTCTCTTAGCTACAGGACAGGACTGGTTACATCCACAGAGTACTTGTCTTTGCCCTCTTTGTCTACAAACGACATTGAAATTCTTAAGATAGAAGATGAAAGTTATGATAGATGGCCGACAGACAGCCCACACCTCTCCAGATCAGCCCTTTGATCCCTTTGCTCCCTTTGCTCTCCCACATCCATCCCAGCCTGAAAAATCTTGCAGACAAGAGGCAGAGGAAAGAGACCAGGTGTATTAAAACACACTTTTCTCTTCGTCTCTACTGTCTCCAACTACGGATTTTGTATGAGTCCAGATTTGAAAACTGCACCAGCTTCTTTGCATCTACTCTAAGTGACAGCCTCAGTGTGGCTGCCAGAGAAACTCCACTTCACTGTAAAGACAGGCTAGACTCAAAGAAGCTCTTAGGCTAACCAGTAAACTCTTTATATTCACCAGGTAAAAGTCCTGAAAATCCCAAAACAGTCCAAAAGCAGGAAGGGAAGTCCTAGTTGCTTTTTAGAGCCAGGTCCCACTGACTGACTCTGTGGCAAGGGCTGAAATTTCCTGCTAATCTCTTATTTCTTCACCTGGGTAGTGGTAAGACAGTGAGATGGAGAGCTGTGCAATTAACTGTTGTTTAGCTACCAGCTCAGAAATCACCTTATTAAGAAAGCTTTCTGGGCAGTGCTAAATGAGGTTGCAGGAGATAGATTAAGCAAAGCAATGCTGCCGCAGAACTTGCTGACCTTCATGTCTTTCATCCAGCTGGTGATGAAAACAGATGTAACCAGATATAAGCTGTATGTTAGAGGGACTGCAATTAGTCAGTTCTCATTTATACATGAAATTCGCATTAATCTGAAACAGTGATATGGTTTCTCTTCTGAGATTGACAGAAGCAAGACAAGAGGTTGAAGATTTTCCAATTTTAGAAGTCAAGAAAATGGGTGAGTATTTGGGGTAGAATTCTTTTAAAAATTAAATTACATTAGAAGTCCTCTAGAGGACTATATGAATATCCCCAATTCATATGTACTAATATTTGTATTCATATTTGTACTTATAATTCATTATCTATATTTATGTACTTATGCATATATTTATATATTTTCCACAAATATTTTCTACTTCCTGAAAAGGAAGCAGCAGACTCAGAAAACATCCTCAAATGAGCCCAAAGTTATCAACCAAAACAAGTGAACCCAGCTAAAAAAGGGAATGGTTTAATGTAAATTGGCATTGGCCACAAATGTATAACTCAGAGTAGTTGAAATATCTAATTTCACTTCTCAAATGGCAACGTAAGAAGAGGCATTTCTGTGTTGCTGCATTAACTGCTGTAAGTATTGCAGAGGCATAAATTATATGTTCCACTAACACAGAATCCCCTTCTTGTAGGGTGTTCAATGTAAATCTGACCAAGAGCACCCTTGCTTTTAACTTGTGAGTTTTATGTTCCTCTTCCTCTTTTTTGGTTGTGATGTGTCAGACTACTGATGTCTTCCTCACCTACAGTTTTATCTGAAATTCATAGAAATGCAAGGGATTCTCATACTGTGAATCACTGCAATTATTTGTTTAGACATAAACAAAGTAACAATGTGACTGACATTTTCAAATAGAAGGCTAAGAGATTTCAATTGCCCTTTGGTGGCCAGGGAAATGATATCTCAGACACCTTCATCTGTACAAGACAAGAAAAGAAACCAACACTCCTAGGTCAGAATGCTTACTTCTGCCAACAAAAGGACTCAATTTCACTAGAGTTTTTTCACTGACTCTACTCGGGGCTGAAGTAAACCATTAAAGTGATGTTAGACACAGTATGTCACCAATGTCCATAAGAACTTGTCCCCTTTACAGTATAGTGGCAATTTACTCATGGATTTCAGGAAAGCAAAATGTCAGCCTATCTGCTCAATTTCTTTCCTACTTTATTTTCTAGTTTCCTAAATATGGTTGTTGTTGTACCAAGGTGGGTGTAAAAAGTCCTCTGAGGATACTATGTCTTTTTCATACATCTGCAAACGTGGGCTCCATGCCCTGCTTTGCCATAATTTGTGTGAACTTGGGAAAAATGCTTTGTTTATCCACTAACAAGATAACATTAAAGAAAATCTCCAGCAGTATCAGGAGAATAGAAACAAAATGCTGTAGAGCAGATTCACTTGCACGAAGTAAAAGGAGTCATTTGGATAAGGAGAGGATGAGTTCTACAGGAAGGACTTTTTTTCTTGCTTCCCTGTTGTTTAATTCTGGCATTGATTGTAGCAGTACAGAAAGTTATTTTCCTTTCTGAGCCTTGCTACATTTCTTTTTGCTCACCAGTAGCGAGGTAGCTTATTGGTGAAAACTATTCTGACTCTCCCCAAGCTACATGCATTTTAACTGGAATGATGCACATCAGAAATGCACTCACATTTCCATGATATTTTTAATTCACTGTTGCATGGAGAATGTAGTTAACAACAGGACTATGGATTCAATCAAGACTTAGGGGAAAAAAAATTATAAAAATGCCATACATTAAAAAAGGAGACCAGGACATTAGTTGCACTTGTTTGCAAATGATTTACAGCAAAAAGAAAGTAATTCATTCAAATTGAATTCTTGAATTCTGGATGTAGCCAGGTCTATCTGGAAACCCATGGTCTCATTTGTAATCTAAACAACAACAAGAAAAAGACAGGTATTTCAAAATGCTTTGAAAAAATTAAGCAATTAGATCTGTTTATGATAACATGGGCTTAATCTTCAGCCCATGCTTAAATGAATCTCATCCGGATTTGAGAATTGCACATCAGAGCCTGCGCTGTACAATCCCCACTCCCATCATGTCATCAATGGCAGATATGCACTTGAATATCTCCTATGTATTCTGCAGTCTCTTTGGGTTGATTTCTTACCTGTTTTCAGGAGAGCATGTACTACCTCCTGTAATTCTGGCACTGCTCCAGCACTTCATCTGGCCTTGCTAGATCAATCTAGACAGGTAAAGCACAGACAAGTTTTGTTATCTTTTCTTTCTGAAATGCCCAACTGAGATCTGCTCTGTATCTTTCATATCACACTACCCACAAACAGACAAATATATCAGTAGCTTTGCAAAATCCAACAGCCTGGAGGACATAAACATAGTAACAGCAACAAGAGCACAAATAATTTTTGTATGTATAAGATTAGTTACAACTGCAGCTCAGCTCCTTGGTTAACAAGCCTTCCAAATGTCACCATGAAGATGTTAACTTCTGCATTTTGTCATTAGAAAATAAACACTTTCCACTAGTCTTATGCCCAGAAAAGGGAATGTATATGTTGGCATCTGCAGTGTTCCTTTTTTTGCAGCAATGGGACTTCACTCAGCTACACGAAAACATCTGAGTACTCAACTCTAACTCATGGAAAGAGCTGTGAGAGAAGGTCACCACACTGCACAGCATCAGAAAGGCTGAGAAAGAAATGAGATGGATCATGTCTTAGACACTGCATCTTCAAGAGACTGAATCCTCATCTGTCACAGAGCAGCAGGAAGAGCCTGTGCCTATGAAGTAAAAGTGAGAACTCCTGTCATGATGAAGGCTGGAAAGCAGTGACTACTCACATTAGGAGGAAGGTCCTGCCCTACCTAAAGACTTGCAGCTATGTTCATTGCCCTCATTGCTGATGAGAAGCTGGGAGTGCTGCCAATGAATCTTTTCCTGCAGCTGAGTCTGAGCCACTCAGGACCACTAGAAGGAAGTAGTATTGTATTAAAAAAACACATTGTCTTGACTCTTGGCAGAAAACTGGGCTTCAGTGTCCTTCCCAAACATTGGGTGGAAACTGTTCAGGTTGCTGGAAACCTTGGCCATATTGAGTTCGTGAACAGCCTGATTAGTTGAGGCAAAGTGTACATAACCTCAGACATATAAGAACTATTATACATCGTGTGGTTGAAAACACCACCAGCACTGACTGCTTCATGACCCTCATACTACATGTTATTTTATACTATTTATATTAAATATTAT
>NW_010173828.1:0-5024 GCF_000695765.1 Mesitornis unicolor
AGTTCTATTTAGCTCAAACCAGGACAATTTGGGTTTTTTATTTCCCTTCCACAAACAGAAGTGAAAAAGGCTATTTGTGCAGATTTATCCCTCTAGATAACAAAACAGCACATACAAATATATTTTTTTTAGCTTGGTAAATGCTGACTGTTCCTTCTGACTTCATTGAATAGACTTAAGAAATGAAACAATGAGTCAAGATCTTATTCAATTTAACTTGCTGAAAAATTATTCTTTGAAAAAGATACCTCTTTTTTTAAATTGTACGTATTAACCCCTCAAATCTTCATGTACCATTTGCTGGTTGGTCGTAGATTGGGTCTGCAAAGAAAATATTGTGGGAAATGTAGCTGTCAATTTTAGTATTCCTTTTGCTATTATCTGTCAGTAGAGATCATTATTATAACATTCTATCAATGTTGTCTGCAGTGATCATAACCAAAGAAGATCAATACTTAGGACACATTGACCTGAATGTTATACTTCATTGCAGTTCTTGCATGCAACAACTTCAGTAACCAGTAGAAATGGACCAGTATAAGATTGAAGTAGGCTTAAATGGCAATTAATTGTACATGCACATACACAGGTGCACATACACACACAAAAAGAATTAAACAGCCTTTTATGTTCTAGAGAAAAGCTACTACAAAATGTCACATTGCTGGCAGCCAGATTTTTGAAGACTAATATTTTAAATAGCATTCCTAAGTCATATTTATTTCAAAAAGGGTGAGAATGCAACAACAGAACATCCTGGTGTGTGTGTTGAGCTTTGTGACAGAATGTAAAGTAAATGAGAAATGTCTTGATTTCTGTCCTTATTTACTATAGAGGAATAGTAATCTTTCCACTGTCTAGAAGCCTCCAGGTCTTGCCTCATCCTATTGCTGAAACAGTTGACAACTATGTCTTGAAGAACAGTAGGTTATAGCACTCTAATCTTTGGAGTAGCTTTTAAAGAAGTTGCTATGTAAGGAAAGAAAGAAAAAAATCTTTCAAATTAAAAAATGCTTCTGGTTCTTGTAGTATTAGCTATATAATATTCTGGGAAGTAGAGCAGTTTTAAAGTATACCTGCATATAGAGTGACACAGAAAAATAAATGTGAATTTTAGGATACTAAATTGTAAAGTACATAATATTTAGGACACCCTTTAGAAATACAAGAAGAGTGCAGAAACTATTGGAAAGAAGTAAGATGTCTCACTGTACCATTTAAAAACATAGGTAACAGTAGCAGAAGTTCTCAGTGAAACAGTTTTGTATAAATATTTCATGCTTAAAACAGTTGCAGTTCTGGATTATGCTCCTATCACTATTAGCTAAGGTCCATAAAGTAGCAAATAGCCATTTGTTCCAGCTGAGAAAATAGTCTAGTATTTTCCCTTTTGATATCTATGTTCCTGAGAAACTGTGTGCCAACTTGGTAGTAAAGGTCTGCCTGCACAGAATTTTAAGATTAAATCCCATTGAAATCAAAAGGATCAGTTATTAATCTTGAACTTCCCAGTACTTACTCAGTTCATTAATAACTTGATCACTAGTAAATCAACCCTAAAAGAATTCTTCATATCAGGAGAAATGAGGATGGGCCAAATAGAGAATGAAATGCTCTCGAACTATTATAGAGTTTTGAATTCCATTTCAAATCCAAAATCAATATTCTGTTTCTAATTTACACTGGTAACAGGTTTGTTGGTTGGTTTTGTGTTTTTTTCTTTTTGTTTACTTTGAAACATACATGCATATGATTCTGATGAGTCTGGGTACTTTTCAACCTATGTAATTTATTTTAAGTAAATCCTGAAGTCTGTAAGATGAGATAATTTTAAGAGAATTAAGGTATATGATCCACCTGATTTTTCAAAATACAGATGTAGGTTAACCATTTCTTCCAAAGGTTTAAATAATTAAATACAAGAAGGGGAATAGTGCCTCAGCTTTTGAAAACTGTGTAAGGGATTATGGTGGTTAGCCTGATTCAAAACCTCCATAAAGGGTTTTTGAAAATTCATCCCAAAGTGAGCTGGAGAAGTCTAAAGTTATAATATTTTATACTTATGCCTACTTAATTAAATGGCACATTAATTTAACAACCATTCATTTAACTGAACACTGTCTATTTAAAAGTCATACGGGGCCAATTCTCCTTCAGGTTACATTGCTTTAAATCTGAGTAACATCATTCAGGTTAATGAAATTAATCATATTAGTGATGTTTTTTATATGTTTAAGTCTTTCCAGAATTGCTGTTTCTAACTACATGTTTTTTAAAGCAGACATATATTATTTTTTCATGGTTCTGTGGTAATTTGACCTCAGTGCCAAGGAAGGCTATGGAGCAGATCATCTTGACTGTCATCATGTGGCATGTACAGATAAGCCAGGTGATCAGACCCAGTCAGCATGGGTTTATGAAAGGTAGGTCCTGCTTGACTAACCTGATCTCCTTCTGTGACAAGGTGAGCTGCTTCACGAATGAGGGAATGGCTGTGGATGTTTACCTGGATTTTTGGAAAACCTTTGATACTGTTTTCCCATTTCAATCTCCTGAAGAAATTGGCTGATCATTGTTTTGATGGATGTACTTTTTGCTGGGTAAAAAACTGGCTGAATGGCCAGACTCAAAGAGTTATAGGAAATGAAATTAAATCCGGTTGGTGGCCAGTCACAACTGGTGTTCCCCAGGGCTCAGTACTGGGGCCACTACTGTTTAAAATCTTTATCAACAACCTGGATAAATGGGTTGAGTGCACCCTCAGAAAGTTTGCAGATCACACCAAGCTGGGCAGAAGTGTTGATCTGCTGAAGGGTAGGGACCTGGACAGGCTGGACTGATGGGCTGTGGCCAAATGTATGAGATTCCACAAGACTGAGTGCCTGCACTTGTGTCACAAGAACTCCATGCAACACTATAGACTTGGGGAAGAGTGGCTGGAAACCTGCCAGGCAGAAAAGAAACCTGGGGATATTAGTAGATGGCCAGCTGAATATTAGCCAACAGTGTGCACAGGTGGCCAAGAAGGCCAATGGTATCCTGGTTTGCATCAGAAATAGTGTGGCCAGCAGGACTAGGGAAATTATCATCCCTCTGCACTTGGTACTGATGAGGCCACAACTTGAATACTGTGTTCAGTACAAGAAAGACAATTTGCTGCTGGAGAATGTCCAAAGAAGGATATAGAATCCAGTGAAAGGTCTTGAGAACAAGTCATATGAGAAGCAACTGAGGGAACTGAGATTGTTTAGCCAGAAGCAGAGGAGGCTTAGGAGAGACCTTATTGTCTTCTACAACAATCTGAAAGAAGGCTGTAGCAGGGTGGGGGTAGGTGTTTTTCCAAGTAACAAGTGATAGAATGAGAGCAAGTGGCCTCAAGACACAGCAGGAGAAGTTTAGATTAGATATTAGGAAAAATTTCTCACTACAAGGATTGTCAAGCATTGCAACAGGCTGCCCACGGAAGTGGTTGTGTCACCATCCCTGGAGGTATTTAGAAGACATATAATGTGGTGCTTAGCAACATGGTTTAATGGTGAACTTGGCAATGTTAGGTTGATGGATGGACTCAGTGATATTAAGGGTCTTTTCCAACCTAAACAATTCTATGATTCAAAAGAGCAGTAATAACAACAATTAAGACACTTTTACAAAAAGTAAGTTTAAAATTAGAAAACCAGAAAACCTTAAATGTTCGTACTTAGTAGGTTTTCAAGAAGTGGAAAACACTCCCTATTTTTAAGTAGATTAAGCTTATACAGTTTGTCAACATTAAAGATTCATGTGCAATTCAAAAACATAATAAAAAAAAATCCCAACAAAACCGTAGACTAAATACGGATATTTGCATACTAAAAATATACGTCCTTGGGGAAGTTATGCTCATACAAAAAACTATGAAGAAATCCTTTGTTCTTCTCACTCCCTACACCTGTAACCTGCAGTATACAGACAGAACATATGAAAATGATGGAATAACAGAAAAGAGAATGCTGTCACTTGTTAAAACCTGAAGAAGGATTATGTTACGGTTTAAGGGTTACCAGCCTGAAAGGCAAGGACAGGTGGTGTCTGTAAGGACCCTGGGGGGTCTGAGATCAGTACTGTTCCCTCCCCTTTCCGGCCACAGTCTATAAAAAAACGAGGAGGCCCGAGGTTTTCGCGAGCTTTTCCTGACTTCCTGGGCAGCTTCCTGTCACATTTCAGAACGGCAGGGGCTAGCTCCACGTGCTCGGCAGCATCAAAAAAACCATCCGCTCCCAGGCACCACTGCTGTCCTTGGTGAAGAGTCACACCAATTGCAGCAGCCACGAGGCACTGCTCGGAGACTTGCACTCAGGACTACTGGGATAGGGTTTTGTATATACTTAAATATTCTTTGTCCCTTATTAATTCCCTTTTCCTTTCCTCTGCTGTTTTTAATTAAACTTGTTACAGTCTTAACTTCCAACCTTGTGCAAAGCATCTTTTTCTCTATTCTCTCTTTTTTTAATCCTCCCCCTGGGAGGGTAGGGGACAATAGAGAGAGAATCCTGCTCTCTGAGCCTTAAATGGAAACAGATTATTTGATCTGTGATAAAATAAAATTAAGACTAGATGTTGAGTTTTAGGTTTTTTTCATTTTAATTTAATAGCAATAGACTAAGGAAGGGACATGGTGTTGGTACCACGGCTACTATCTTGCTAAGAAAACCTAATCTGCAGGTCCATTTTGATTTTTATTTGCTGTTTAATCTCTATCAAGTAAACCTCTGACAAATCTCATTTTTATACTCTTCCTTCTGCTCCCACAGCTTTCCAGAAGTTTGTGTCTCAACTGCTACTGAATGCATGTGAAACAGTGGAAACTAATTTCTACTCTTGCAACTAGGCTCTAACATATTATAAACAAATATCATGGAAACATGGTGGAATGAATCACACAACCGGAGTGCTGCCATAGATGGGCATAAGCTTTTCAGAAGGGATAGAAAGGAAAGGTGGTGGGGTGGCCCCATGTATGTTAGGGAATGCTGTGACTGCCT
>NW_010173829.1:0-2386 GCF_000695765.1 Mesitornis unicolor
ACAGCCTTCATCCCCTGCGACCCCCCCACGATCACCAGCAAGGGACACTGTGCAGGCGCAGATAGGAGGTGAGCTAATTATAATATGAAGCGGGGATAGGTCATGCATATGTATAAGTGTATTGCAAAATCCCATGAATATGTATTAGGTAAAAAAATATAAACCCGAAAAGAGACCTGTACTGTGTGCGTGTCGAGTGCTCAGAATATCCCCACGCACCCAGCACTGTTTGCCTGCCTTTAATTGGAATCCTGTTTTAGGCTATATCATTTATCACATCCCCATCCTTTCTTCACTGACCTTGGTGTCTGCCCAGTTGTTCTTCCCACATTCCACTCCTCTCTCCACTACAGGTTTCTTTTGCTGGTTCCTGAAGAGTTCCTGGCTCTTGGGCTGGAGCTGCAGCAGGGCTTGAGATTGGGTTTGAGATTGAGTTTAAGCTCAGGCTGGCCTGGCTGAGGCTGGCCTGGCTGGGCCTGGCCAGGACCATGCCACCCACGCCAGGGCCATGCTGGGCTGGGGCTGGGGCTGGTGGGGTAGAGTGCCATGTGCTATGCCCCTCTTAAATACATAATTCACAGAGACGCTGATTGGCTTGGCCCTGGTCAGAGGTGGGTCTGAATTTGGAGCCAGGGGAGCTTCTAGCAGCTTCTTACAGGAGCTCTCTCTATAGCTCCTCCCCCGCTACCAAAAAAAACCCAAACCTCACAGAAATCCAGTACAAAGATATATTTTAGCATGTTATTAAGATCACTGTAGACGGTTATGTGAAAATCTATGGCCCATAAAAAACAAGGAGTCATCTGAGATTATCTTAGGTTCATTCTGTTTGTGTAACCTATGGACATTACTTAAATCACCTAACTTAAACACTTAATTTAGTAGGTACCTGCAGGTATTCAGTAGTCAGTGGAGGGAGACAGGATCCTCCCTATTTAGGGACTGTCTTCTGGAGGAGCCTTATCACTCTGCCTTGACTGTAAGGGGAGTCTAGAAAGAGAATAATTTCCTAATGTAAGTGGTTCCCAATGGGTTTACCCATAACATAGGCACAGCGTGGTGCTGATTGCTAGCCTCTCAATCTCATAATCCTCAGCAGTTAGAGGCACCTGGGAAGGAAGTATTTCTCTGGTCAGGGAAGGTAAGCACCTCAAAAGTGTTGTGTTTGTAATAGGTGTGCTTAGGAGAAGCAGATACCTGCTGTCCAAGAGAAAGGCAGTCCTGGAGCAGGTAGTATTTCAGGTGTGATGTCTGTGCTAAAGCAACTGAGGATGTGCTAATTGAAGGGGTAAACTCTGCTCTTGGACAGGAGCAGATGTCAATAAGAACTGCTTGCCTGGTTATTTGGGTGTCAATTCCAAAGCATAAATTGCTGGGACAGGAATGTCAGACAGTTGGCTTGTGTAGTTTAGTTTCACCTGTTCCTGTTGTTTGAGAGCGAGATGTGGCATTCTGGTGATGGAAGCCAAATGGGAGCCAAAGGATGGCGACAAAACCTGGCAATGCAAAAAGAATCCAGCTTTCTTTTGTGCAAAATCAAGATGCAAAATAATATTCCTGTAAAAACAAAAACCCCAGATGCCAAACCACACTCTTCTCAATAGAATAAGCAGAATCAAAACATGCCTACAGTCATGGAAAAAAATGCTGTGTTTTCAGAGTACACACAGCCATTAAAGAGGGATGCCTCTGCCTCTTTGAGCAAGTAAAACTCTAGTTTAATAATAGGTTGTATGGGCCCAGCTCTGCCTTCAGATATAGAACTGCAGCTCCCATTGGGCAGAACAGCTATAGAAACTGCTAGTACTGTAGTATTGCTGCTTTGATAGTTTCAACTGACAAGTTCTTATTAAAGATGCCACTCACATTATTTACCTGGGTGAAATACTATGGCTTGAAAATAGAGACATATGACTATGTGATCTGAATGACTCTTTCTGACCTTAAAAACACTGAAAGTACAGATGGAATCATAGTTTTTATGAGCTAACATTATCTTCTCTCTTCAAAGGAGCCTGTGGTATCTTTTGAAAAGACTTTGAGAATTGCTAATAATTATATCAGCATTTGCAAATAAAGACTATATAACATATTATTTACATAATACACAAGGCATGAATAAAACATTGTAGTTATGTTATAGTAAAATGTATAGTTCATGATACACAATAGTAACACAAATATAAATGATTAAAAGCATGTATGAGCTTAACACAAAGGCTCCATCTTTCTGTAAAATCAGTAGGAGATAAAAGTTAATGATCAGTGTCTGTTCTTTTATCATCATAGTGTTACCATGATTTTAAGACAACATACCAGGTAACCTCTATAAAAAAAGATGGCCATAGGGAAAATATATGAGGCTGTTCACCTGCTTTTATTATTT
>NW_010173830.1:0-8503 GCF_000695765.1 Mesitornis unicolor
ACTTTCCCTTGTTCTATTTCATTAAATTATCTGCCATTTCTGTCTGCTCTGTTGCCTTCAAGATGTTGTCTAAACTTAGCCAGGATGTAGAGTCAGGAAATCCAGCTCCAAGGTAGTTGTGGACGTCACCGTGCGGGAGCTTCCTGGATCCTCTGATGTACTCAGAATTGCTTGGTTAAACATCATCTTCCAGCAAACCCCTCTCGTGGGGCCAGAGTGTGCGTGTGGAAAAGGTCCACAGAAAGAATCTTTGATGTTGGGGGATGCTGAGTCTCCAAAAGCTTTAAAATGAAACGGAGATAGTTTGGGTGCTGGAAAAGTGGTCGTTTTCACCTCCTTTTTTGAGATTTTTGGGGGTTTTGCTTGCTCTGACAAATCCCTGTGGATCCCACGTCAGCCCTGGCTCCCCTGCTTCAGTGTCCTGGGGTGGCTGAGGGAGTGATGGGTGCTCCTTGTGGGGAGGTTTAGCCAAATATCGTCATAGAGGCCATCTTCTCTCCCAGGCTTCCTTAAAATAAGCCTGGCCGAGCTTCCTGAGGGTACAAAAGCTGGAGTCAGGAGCAAAGAATTAACCTTTGGTTTTTTTTTACTGGGGTGAGGCTCTTTGAAAGAAAAAATGACTGAAAACCATCGTAAATGAAAAATGAGTCTTCCAAAAAAACCCTAAACCATTCTCAGCCCTTTCAAAAAATCGAATCCCCCTTTTTCAGTTGGAAGACGAGGGGGGGAAAAAGTAATTTTTATTTTTTTCTGCCTGTCTGATCTTCTTTCTGGGAAAGAAGACAAAATACCTCTTTCAAAATACCTGCAACGATGACTGATAACAGCTTGGGAACAGTTTTGCTAAACGACCCAAACCTGACAGCCATGAACACTTTTCCCTTTAAGGCCGACTCCGTCACTTACCGAGATGAAGGACATCCTGCTGCCACTGACCTTTGCTGATCACTTATATAGATCTAGATATCTATATATCTTTATTTAATTTTTATTTCTGTAAGTGTGTGTTTGGGAGGGTGCTGAGGCCCTTGCCTCGAGGGAGCCTCTTTTGGTGCTCCCTGTGTTTGCGGTGGGCGCTGATTTAACTTTCGGCCGCCGCATCCGCAGCGCAACCTGCACGTGGCTCCTCGAAGGCTGCGCTCAGCTTCCTGCAGGGATGTGCCTATTTTTGGAGCGGTTGTGCCTAAAAATACTTCTTTAGGCTCCTGGGAAGCTGGCTGTGCATCGCTGAGGAGCTAATTAAACTAGGGGAAACGCAGGCCTTTGCGCAGGGCCTGTGCTGTGTTGCTGAAGATGTTTGGGGTTTTCTTCCTCCTTTTTGCAACGATTCAGGTGGTTCTTTCACTACAGGGCAGAGGACCAGATATTTACCTTTATTCTGGAAGGTGCTTGGGGCATTAACGCTTGGTTTAGCTCAGCTCTGACTTGGCCCCAAACCCCTAAACTTCAGCTTGAACCCCACTGTAACCATGGTAGGACCCCATGGGCAGCATTGGCTGCAGCCCCTTTGATGCTCGGCTGGATGAAGGATGTGGGCTGAACAAACTGTTTAGATTATATTGAATTTCATCCTATTAATGTCTAGAAATCTAGGGTTAGTATTCAGCTCATATGTGCTGAGAGGTCCCCGTGGGCTTTTGCTCTCCAGTCTGGCCACCAGCAATTCTTTATATTGACAAAGTCGCCAGCAAATACAGCTGTGGGTCCTGTTTATATCACTGTGGGACCAAAAGCCAGGAGGTGGATGGAGACCTGGGGAGGTTCATGGGCTTTACCCTCACAGTGTTCTTGCAGGACCTATTTGGGTAAAACACCCATCACCTCCCCAACTGGGCTCAAAGCTTGCAGAATAAATAGCCCAAGACCATTTTGAAGTGTATAGTTGGAGCCAGCCCTGTTTCTGCTGTACATCAATGCTGCCTGGGGCCATCCTTGAAGACCTGATCTCTTGCTTAAGCAAATAGGCTCATCCTAATCCCACCCTATTGAAAACAACCTGAGTTGCGTCAGACGCTGGGATATAATTCTTTAAAATCGATAAATATTTCAGGAGCAGAGGGAGCAGGTTCGTGTCCTGGCCGGTCATTATTAATTCAGGGGATGCAGCTGTAAATTGGCTGAGGAAGCACGAGAGCCACAGTTACGAGTGCTGCTTCACCTGCAGCATCACTGAGACGCTTTGCTGGCCCTTCAGCAGCTCTGAATGGGGCCAGCAGCCTTCAAGCAACGTGATGTGGCCAAAAATCGTTGTTTTGCAAGTTACCCAGTCTACATCCTGCGCCCCTGGTTTTATAAAGCAGTGTACAGCAGGACACGGACTCCTGAACAGTAAAGTGTCTCCTATAGGATGTTTTTCCTAAGTCTCCAGCTCTTGTAATAATCTTGGGTTAAGGAGGCCGTGCAACCCGATGTCTGCACCAGCAGCAGCAGGATCTGTTCCTGTTCCCTTACCCGGCAGGGTATTTTCTTACAGTGAGCTTCATGTTACCCAGCTGAAACGAGGAGAAACTGATCCCTCTGTCCTCCGAAAGCGCTTTTGATACCTGATGAGGGAACAGTAGCAAGAGCAATGCTACTGCTGTGCTCTCTTTTATAAGTGTTCGTAGGGAAAAAGCCTGAAAATGTGACTCCTGGGGGAGGCAGACTTCTATATATGTGCGTGTGTGTATAATATAGACATTAAATTTATTATATATATGTTACACACATCTTAGTGTACATATACGTAGACACACGTGCACACACCCCAGCTCCTCTTTCCCCGTGCTTTGCTGGGGAGGGCAGTTGGGTTCTGCCCTGATTTTTGAGGGGTTGTGGGACTGGTGCGTGGTTTTGCCACCACATCCCTGAGCAATGCATGGAGAAATGAGAGGTGTCTGGTGAAGAGCTTTGTAGCACACAGGTGTATGTTAAACACGTGTATGTGCATTGCTGCCAGGCGCTTAGGGGCTGGAGGGGCTGCACAGGCAGAGACACCAATGGTTGCTGAGTTTTCTTTGCTCTTGCATCCCCGTTGTTGCCGACTGGGGTGAGTTTATCATAAATCTTGTGGTATTTGATGTTTTTTGACAAGTCTCTGTTTGCAGGGTTACGTTGCTGGTGTCTCGGCTCCTTTTGGGAGCTGGAACAAATTCTTGTTTTAGAGCTGAGTAAAGGGAGAAGTCCTATGGGACTGAGCCCAGGAGAGGGTCCCATCATGGCTGTGTGTTGAGCTGGAGCTCTGGTCTGGTCTTTATGTACATATACATTCTATACATCCAAATGCATCATCTGTGAGACCCACCCTGGAGTGCTGGATGGCCTTTAAAGATCCTTTCCAACCCAAATTTTTCTATGAGAGATATATATACACATTTAAGGATGACTAAATCCAAACACAATTTTTTTCCTTACCTTTTTCTACCTAAATCCACTGCAATGGCACCTGGTATTAACGTGAGGGCTACCCTTAATTACAGGAGCTGCTGTTTATCTCCGCGGCTCTGTTTGCTGCTGACCAAAGCCAGCTTGGGAAGGGGGTCTCTTGTTAATAAGCAGCGTCTGTGCCGCAGCAGTGATATATTGATGTATTTTTAATAAATATTCTCTTTTAAAGGGCCAGATGTGTATTCTGTGCTAATCTGCTCGTTATAAGATCGCAGGGTGGCTCGCAAGCATGCATCTTGCAGAGCTGGTTGTCGTATTTGTTGCTGGGGTGTTACAGAATCACAGAATCCCAGACCATTAGGGATTGGAAGGGACCTCCAAAGCTCATCCAGTCCAATCCCCCTGCCGGAGCAGGAACACCCAGATGAGGTTACACAGGAAGGCGTCCAGGCGGGTTTTGAATGTCTCCAGAGAAGGAGACTCCACAACCTCTCTGGGCAGCCTGGTCCAGTGCTCTGTCACCCTCACTGAGAAGAAGTTTCTTCTCCAATTGAAGTGGAACCTCCTGTGCTCCTCCTCTTGAAGCGGGGAGATGATGAGAGCAATAAAGCCTTGCTGTGCTAATTATTGCCACCCTTGAAGTTTCGAGGGTGGGGGTACACTGCTTCAATTAAGAAAAATGGGGAGTGATAGCTCAGTAATGGAAAAACCTTTCGTTAACTGGTCCCTCTGGAAATGGGAGGTTCGTCCTCCACTTCCCCTTGTTCCCCATTGCCAAATGCCTTTGTTAGGATGAAAGACCAGTAAGAAAAAGGGGGGTTAAATTTTGGGGGCAAGCCCCAGTGATGGGAGCAGGGTGATGGGGGCAGTGATGGGTATCATTCTATGCTGGGATTGAGGATGCAGGGCCGCATAATTTTGCTGTCGATCAGAGTGGGAAGGAACATTAAACCTCCCTTTCTGACGTTTACCTTGCTCTCCCACTCGGGTCATGGGGACTTGAATCAGTTTTTTTACAAAATTAAAATACTCAGTTACCATTTGCTCACTGGCTGCAGAATCAACGCACTGTGTACATTGAGCGATGGGCATCTTATGAAACAGAGACGAGGGCTCAGATTAAAGCAGCCAAGCTCACACAGACCAACAACCACACAGGCTTTGAACTGCTGCGTCCTGACTTTTATGCCGTATTTTCCGCTCACTTATTTATTTTTTCCCCCACTTTCATCATTTTTTCCCAACAACAACAACAACAAATGCTTTGTAATGTGAAACTCCTGAGTCTTTTCTTGTTGCTGCTGATGGGGGAGAATGAGGTCTCCTGTAGATCTGAAAACTTTTTAAATGGGTGGATATTTGATGGAAAAAAAACATTGCCGACTCCCTACGCGTGGTTCTTCTTTACATGATGGATCCTGTGTGATGGTCAATAAAAATGATGCACCTTAATTGCGCAGTTTCCCAGAGCTGCAATGTAGGCACCTAACGAAGAGCATCCTAATTAATATCCTGCATCTGAAGTATTTATGGCTTGCGCAGAGTAATGGTAGGGGTGGTGGTGTGTGTCCCGCTAGATTTAAGCAGGTTGGGATGATTTGCATCTCTTCCCACCTGCCTTTAAGTTCCCTGGTTACCAGATGTGGGAGCAAGCGGTGAAGGCAGTCGTGGCTTTGCAGGAGCCGCCTTCTGCCTGCGTGGTTGGGTCTGCTTGTGGTGGCTTGGAGCTGCCTGGAAGGGAATGTGGGAGAGGCAGGAGCTGTCCCTCACTGCTCTCCCAAGAGGAAACGAGTGGTAGAGCCTCTGGGAGATGCGTGACCCTTTTCCAGTTGTTTTGGTGATAAGGACTGAGATTTTCCTCATCAACAGCTGACCCGCAGCAGCTGGAGATGCATCATGGTATGGAGCCTATGTTGGGGGGCTGCCTCCATGGAGCTCGTTATAGGAGGCTGGGGCTTGCTGCCACATAGCTTTGTCCCCCTTCCCCCATCCTCTTTGGGATGCTGCTGTGAGGGAAACCCAAGAAATCAAATTCCTGGGGGTTGCTACATGTCTGCTGGTGTGGTCCAAGCCTGCACCCGAAGGTGATGCTGATGGGTGCAGGTGATGCTGATGTCTGCAGGCGATGCTCTGAGAACTTTTGCCCCATCACTGCTGAATCTGGGGAGCAGCGCCCATCCTTTGTGGCTGCAAGGATTGGGTTTTGGCTGCATTTTTTGCTTTTTTTCCCCTCCTCTCACAGCCTGAAGGGGAATGGGAAGCATCACCTCCTGTTCTCCTTTTTGGAGGGTGCTTTAGTGCTGGAGGAGGAGGTGGTGATGGCAATGACTCATCCGTCTGGCAGGTCGCTTCTCCCCTTTCAGCGCTGCTCCCACGCAAGGAGGTGGTGGTTTTCCTCCTTCCTCATCAGGGGAAACAATGAAGCTGTCGGAGCCCCTTGTCTCCTGTAGCGTGAAGCCCCGGTTGCTTTCAGAGATGCCTTCAGTGGGGGCACCGTGGTCCTCCAGTGCCACTGCACATCTGCCAGCCCCAGGGAGGTTTGTGGGTTTTTGGAGGAGATTTGTGATTTTGTGGAGGAAGAAAAGGCTGAGGAGGGAAAAAAAGAAGGATTTTCAAGCAGGATGAGAACCAAAGCCCTCCAAGCCCCTTGCCCCATCTCCAACATCCACCGTTTACACGGCCACCAGTGTTTGTCCCGGCAAGACCATCATTAAATCCTGTACAACCGTTAGCCCCGTGTTTGTAACCCAAAATGCGAACAAATCTCCTAAAGCCTGCAAGATTTGTTCCAGAAATTCCTAGTGTGTTTCAGCAGCTCCTGGGAACAGAGTTCATTTTTAGTACAAATGCTTCCCCGGCCCCTGTGAGCAGAAGGCAAGCGAAGGGCTCAGGCAGCAGCTGCTGATGCCACAGCTGATTTTTCGCCCCAAATTCAGCAGCACTGAGCTTCAGCTTCTCAATTTCCCCCAAGACATGGTTGGATTTGGGCGAGTGAGTGCTGCTCTTTTCACTGGTGGGAGCTGGGTTCAGACACTGGTCTGGGTCGTAGGGGTTTGAAGCAGGTTTGTTAGCAGACACTGAGAAACCAGATTTGGCATCTTCATTAAAGAGATGCAATGGGATGGGTGATGCTGCAGATGGTCTGGTCTTGCTTGACTTTGGGAGATGCTGAGGCAGTTCCTTCATGGCCCTTCATGTCTTTAGGACAAGTGGTTGTCATGCAAGGGTTCTGGGGAGGAAAGTCTTTTGGAGGTTGGGGGAGCGTGGAAGAGAACAGGAGCTGGAAGGAGAGGAGCGGCAGGTTCAGGTGGTGCAATGGTCCAGTTTGGACTCAGGGAAGGGAATTAGGTGGGTCTCTGTGCTTCCATGCATGGGAGCAATGAGGAAGAACGTGGCCTTTCCTTCAAATGTCAACTGGTGGTGATTTTCCATGGCCCCATCCTGGAATTCGGTAGCACTTTGTGGTTGGTGCCTGACCGCGACCCTGTGTGAGAGAGGAGGGACTGTCAGAGAGGTACGGTGGGCTCTGCGGAGGGGCCTAGGGGCTGCAGGGGGACATGGTAGAAACATGAGTCACACATGGCTCCTGCAAGTCCATGTGCCTTGCTCAGGATACTGTAAGAGGTGCTTTTGGCTGGTTTTTTATATTTAATTTTCCCAAGATCATCTTCGGTGCAACACCAGTTTCATGTGGAGACAATATCCCTACCCTCAGCAGTGGCTTCTCTTGTTCAGCTTAGGCCTAAACTCCCCGAGATGTGAGCTGGTGCCTCCTGCTTTTACCCCCACAGCCCCTGTTTTGGGCAGCGGTACGTGCGTCCTCCTTCTGGTGCCTCCTGGGGCTCCTCATGTGGTGGGTGGTGGTGGGAGCCGATGAGTTTTGTGGGGATGCAGTGAGGTGGGATTGAGGGGATGGGCACAGGGGGTCTTGGTTCTGCTGCTGTGTGGTTTGCACAGAGGGTTGAGACAAGTGATGTGCCCATGAAGAGGCTGGGGGAATGTCTTTGGCACATCACGGTGGGGTGGGTGATGCTGGGGACATCCAGTCTGTCTCCTCCTCTTCTTCCTTGCCTTGCACCATGGAGCTACCTTTTTCCATCTTCAGAGGTTTTATCAGCAGGACCTACACCACTTCAATGCATGGAACGAGCTGTGCTGGTACAAACACCTTTATGGGATTTGCTCCAAATCCAGGGTCCTTGCTGACAACTGGGTTTCCCGTCCTGTGCTGAGGCTGGGACGGAGCTCCTGCTCCACCTTGAGCATCCAGGCTGCTTTTCTACTCCAATGTGAGGAGGAAGCAACCTTGTCAGTGACATCTGGGGATCAGAAAGAAACTTTCCCACCCATATGTGCATGGCTGAGCCCCATCAACTCCAGGAGAGCATGGGCCACAGCGACCCGCGTCCCACATCCATCTGTCTGTCCATGCCCTCGCAACTTTGCTTCCAGCCCTAGCATCCACTGGTGCCTGGGCTCTGTTGTACTAGGGAAGGCCAGCACCAATATTAATATCTAGATTTATTTTTTTTTTTGGCTATTTATAAAGTGTAGCTTGAACTAAAAAGGCTATTGTAGCAAATAGTAGGCTTCTTGTGTGGCATCCTTGAATAGGAGGGGTGTTATCCTGTCCCCATGACAACGAGCATTTGAATTAAGAGCCGTCTACCCAGAACAATTTGCTGTCACATGGTTCAGAGGAAACACTTTGAAACCCTTGTAGTCTTTTCAATAGGCTTGATTGTTAGCATCTCCCAAACTTAATCATTAACAGTGTTCCGCAACAGATAATTACTGTGCTGTGCAGTTTTCTGCCCTGCATGGTCCCGGGGACACAGGTCACCATTGGCTCTTTCTCCTCTTGGAGGAAGTGGGTGAAGGAAGTTGGAGATGGACTCTGACAGGCCTTAAAAAATTTAGGCAGCAACCCCAGCTGCTAAGGGATGGATGGTTTGCGGGAGGGGAGGCTGAGCTCTGCTCAGAGGCGATGTCTGCCTGAGTGCCCACATAACGTGGCACTTTCTTTCCTTCCCAGGATATGGCCAACCCCCTACCCCTTTTCCTTGACCATGTAGCAGTCATAAATAGAGGGTTTAAAAGACATCCTAATGCTTTGTCTTATTGTAGGGCTTGGTGG
>NW_010173831.1:0-29588 GCF_000695765.1 Mesitornis unicolor
TAGACTGCGCCCCATTGACCATGACTCTCTCCTACTTTTACTGCTGTAAGTGATTTACAATAAGAAGTTAGTACTAAATGAACATCGTCAAAGAAGTCTTAGTATTTGATTGTTCATTGATTTGGGTATGGAGAGATAAGGGAAATATGGTTTAGTCGTAATGATGACTATTCCAGTGATATCGAGTTTTTCCTTTATATGCTTTAGAAAGGGCGTTGAATCTGCTAGGTGAATAGAACTGTAAATTTGCAGGGATTTGTAGGGACAGGGGGGATTTTTTTAGTTTTGTTTTGCATGTCTCCCTTTAGTATTACAGAAGTTCAAAAAGCTACCACCTTAAAGAATATTATATAAAGTAGTTTTATAGAAAAATCTTTTAAAATTGACAGAGCTTTTTTTAAAGTTGCTAAAGTTGGACATAATCTGTCAAATGCAGCCATAGGCAAGATTTTTCTTGAACGTATCTTGAATATTTTAAATCCCTTAAATGATGCAATATTTTACTACTGTGGTTTACAAAGTGAAACAAAGGAAAAGAATCTTTCTAGGAAAATGAAGTCACAAAAAATGAATCCTGTCTTTAAGTCTTTTTTACAGTTTCAGTTTAAGTTTACTGAAGATACAAATTTATTTGAGGAGCTTCTGTATAGTGCTAAAAAAGCTTCAAAGTCTGTGCCCAGAAGGGAAAGTAATTACAGTCTTACTCATATGGCATCTAATGCAGCAAAAGATGAAAAGAGGAGGAAAAATTCATAAGTAATCATTAAAAAAAACCTGCAAAAAAAGCCCAAACTCAAGTCCTTCAGTCAAGTTAATATTAAAAAAAAATTAAAAAATTATAATATCTGGTGAGAATTCATCTACTTTTTTGTGCTACAATTAGAAAAAGTCAGTATTTTACTAGCATATATGAAGAATGGTACACTGAATTAAAACTGTATTAGAAGCTAGAACAGACTAGACTTACCTGGTTTATATTTGGCCGGGAAAAGTAATCCACACAAAAATAACTGTTCAAACATTTTTTCTTTGTTTTTATTTTGTTGAAAGTTCCATTTGAACTCTGACTTGAAATGTTGAAGAATATGTTCTCTCAGTTATCTGATAGGCAGTACTTGCAGCATAGTTTCTATTAGACAAGTTCAAAGATTTAAGACTGTTTCAAAAGAAAATGTCTGTACCAATAATTTCGATTTCACTTGTATGTCCTTTAATGACTCTCGGTCATCTCATACCTCAATCCAGTATGAGTTATATATTGAAATTTCCATAGGATCCTGGAACATTTAACTTTATGAATTTAATTTTTTCTGCAGAAAAATACTGAATTCAAAGTAGAACATTTGAAAATTTTGAGATCATAAGGAATTATCAGGTATCAAATCAAGTATCAACATCTTTCTAGGATGGAGAAGTATTTTAAAACCAGGAGAAGTTGTGCAACTTCTAAGTTAGAAAATGTGTCCTGAACAAAAAAGTGTACCTAAAATCAACTCTGGATTTCTTTTTATGTTGGGCTTTTCAAAGGAAGCCATGGATTCCAGTAATGACTGTTTTAAAAAAAAAAATACTACCAAATTTTGCTTTTTAAAAACGAAACAAAAATGTGTAAGTATTGTGATGTTATATTTCTGCATCAGCTGTACAGCATCGTTGCATGCTAACTTAATTAGGTCAGTCTAAACTGTTATTGAGGTTCTGAAAGTCCATGTGGAGTGATTTCTAACTCCCTACTGGCTTTTCAAACTTGTATAAAAATTGGAGCTCCGTTATGACAATAAGTAGCAATCATGACATTGGCAGCGTTCCAAGGCAACATGAGGAACTTCTGGATTTGTCACACATCCAGGATGTCAGAAGGTGCCAACTCAACTGTGATTCACTGCTCACTGCTTTTGCTATCACAGAATCCATTCAGGTTTCAAGCCTTCAGGGAAATCTCATAGATTATGCTTGGCAAGATGTAAAGTGTCAACTAATGCTTCATGTGACAGGGTAGATAATAATTTGGTAAAAGTCAAGGTATTTGGGTTTTTTAATGCTTTGTATTAAGAGGGTTGTTGTCATGAAGCACCTTTAACAGTTTGTTTTCTGATAAAGAAACAATATGAGAGTTCTAAATACTGATTATTCCCTTCTCCTCCCCATTTTCATTGTGTTAGCTACCTGAAAAACTGGGACTCTAGTGGGAACATAATTTAAATAATATTTATTTTTAATATTTAATAATTTAAACATAATGTAAGGAAAATCTTTGGATGAAACAGGATCCTGAAGGAGTTTTATTGGTTGCTAGAAGTTTTGTGTTTAGAAGAAACGGTTTCTTACTTCTTGTATGTGTTTAGTGGATCATATTTGGACATACTGACAAAGATTTTGGTCTATAGTGTAGTGGTACAAACCAGAAGTCATATGATTGCCTAAATTACCTTAGACCAATAGCTACATAGCTGAGAACATAATTTAATGCTGTATGAATATTCTAGGTGTTAAAATAAATGTAGTGCATAGTTATAACAATAAATTCCAGTGTACTACTGGGCTACATTTGGTTACAGAAGCTGATAACTTCCTAAACTTTTTTAACCTATGCCTTAATATGAAACATGACTTCATTTAAAGCTTCACTTTAATACTATTAAAAGGATAATTTTTATTCTACACAAGTTATTGTGGAAATCTTCTCCAAGTACAAGGATGTAACAAAGAAAACTGTAAATAGTTAGTTCTAAATATTTTGACTAATAATTGGTTAATCAGAAGAGAGTAAATTAGATAATTTTAAACCTGTTCAGCATTTTAGAAAGATAGATACATTTTTTTGTTCTGTTGCCCAGTACTGACTACTCAGTTGCTGACATTAGGCACTTATTAGATATTGAACAAGCTTTGAGATATAAACCTTACAGAAGATCTGATATTGTTTCAATCTGTCTTCCTAAATGTCACATACTCTTATTTAAAACCCTCAAATCTGTTCTCTTGGCACAAGAAACATAGCATCACCAACTGCAATAATATTTAAATAAATATATAAAGGTATACATGAATATGTCCGGGCATGAGTGGGGCACCTCTATTTTGTAGGTTCTAATAAGAAATAATAATTAAAAAATATTTTCTGCCATTAAGACTTTCTCCCATACTCTCTTATTCTCTCGTACTCTCTTATTTCCCAACAGTAAAAATTCCTGCATAGGCTTTGATGTGATAATCATAATCATATGTTCATGATAAAGTGACTGGGCTACTGTTGGAAGGCCTCCTACACTTCAAGGCATATGACCACAGCTGATAAAACTTTTTGCTTGGCCTGAAAGAAATCTAACAATATTTCTAACATAAAATAACTCTAAGAAGGTCAAATAAAAAGCAGGAGAGAAAGTAACCTGAGGAAATAGGTTAGTTGTCTGGATGACTGATTATTATCTCTGTCTTACGGGACAAGAGTAATACCCCAAATAGAAACCTGTTTAGCTGAGAAAGTCAAATAACTATTCTTTGAATTTGGAGTTCTCATTTCTTTTAGAAGAAAGGAGTAACTCTGCATTTCTCAGGTCACATGTGGAAATATTTTTTAAGCCATCACCTGCAGAAGTAGGAAAGATTGAGGAATATAGGCTCTCTGCCAGCAAAGGAAGACTGTGAACTAGACAGTGAGAAATAAATACGGCTTAGTCTTGTTGGATAAATATAAGAATGAACATGTTGTTACCTGTCAAAGTGAACAAGAGAGTATTATGCATTGTTTGTTACGGTGACATTTTGTTATGAACTGATGCAGAAAAGTCACAATTGGTTCAGAAGAACATGAAATAACTGTCAATAATCCTGGGTTCATAGAATCATAGAATGTATTGGGTTGAAAGGGACCTTTAAAGATCATCTAGTCCAAACCTAATGCAGTAGGCAGGGACAATGTTACTAGCAAAAACCTGTTGCTATTTATCAAGGTGTTGTACAGCAACATAACTTGGTCTTTTGCCTGTTACTTCAGTGCTGTACATGGGCTAAAAGCTGTTCCTCTAAAAACCCTCTTCTTTTGTCATAAAAATACAATGTTGTGTAGAAAGCAATAGTTTTTTTGTTTTTTCAGACTAAGGAGAAAATGGTCATTACTGAAGGCATTGATGGATTAGCATGCCATGTTTTACTGCTAATCTGAACTTGATCAGCAATTTCATGCTTTGATTTAAATTGTGAAAGGCTCATATAGATACGTACTTAGAAACTGCTTTTGCACTAAAATTTAAATTGGTGGTAGTAGGAACATCTAGTGAGATGAAATAAAACTGATTTTGTTAAACTGGTATCAGCCCTAAACTGTGAAGTAGATACTTGACTCATTAACAGTGGACAAATGTTTACCTGAGTCACGCTATCAAACTCTGACCTTAGCCTTTTACATTTCTGTGCTGGTTTCTACTTAACTTATTTTATTAGATTCATTGAAACTTGGTAATAAATAGAGTCACCTGGCTTTTGGGAAGTTTTATTCATGCAGCTTTACACTTTTTCCAATAATACTAATTTTTAATGGAAATTATATTTGTCATTTTTATAGCATTTTCCACCTTAAACTACTTCATATACTTTATCTTATAAATGGCATGCCTTATCCACTAATGAAATTCAGTCTGATATTATAGTACTAATAAAGACATGGTTCCCCCCCTTTTCCGTTTTTATGCTGCCAGATATACATTTTAACAGTGGAATTAGATTTTCTGGAGGTACATATGTGCCTTTGTGTAGCATGTCACTGATACTAACAGATATATGTGAAAGGAGATTGGACTAATTAGTCAGATATTGATTGCCAAAGATGAATCTATGAGCACAAAACATACCAGGAAAAATAGAAATATTTGGTCATTATTACTGAAAAAAACTCTGAAATAAGCTGGGGGAAGTAGTGCAATTATTTTTTTTTCTTTTTTTTTTTTCCTTTTTCTTTTTTCTGTCGTGTGGGATTTCTGTAAGGGATAGGTACAGGAATGACTGTTGAAAATTGAAGAATACATATATATATGTATTATATATGTATATATGTATTATATATGTGTGTATATATATATGTGTATAACTATTTATATTGTTTCCCTTGTCCTCTTGGCCAGTATTTTTGATGGGTTAGAAACCACAGCAAACACTCACTTAGGAATTAAGGCTTATCTCCTCAGAAGAGTGGTGAGATCACTACCACAACTGAAATGCGTCTATACCAATGCATGAAGCATGGCAACAAGCAGGAGGAATTAGAAGCCATCATGTAGCAGAAAAACTATGATTCAGTTGCCATCACAGAAACATGGTGGGACAACTCATATAACTGGAGTGCTGCCATGGATGACTATCAACTCTTCAGATGGGATAGGCAAGGAAGGAGAGGCAGTAGGGTAGCCCTGTATGTTTGGGAGTGTTTTGATTTCCTTGAACTAAATGGTGATGCTGATAGGGTTGATTATTTACAGGCAAAAATCAGGGGAAAGACCAACAAGGCAGATATCATTGTGGGAGTCTGCTATAGATCATCCAACCAGCATGAAGAGACAGATGATATATTCTACAGGCAACTGGGAGAAGTCTCGTGATCATTAGCCCTTGTTGTGGGGGACTTCAACTTACCAGATGTCTACTGGAAATAAAATACAGCAGAGAGGAAATGGTCTAGTAGGTTCCTGGAGTGTGTGGAAAACAACTTCCTGACACAACTGGTAAGTCAACCAACTATAGAAGGTGCCTCAATGAACCTCTTGTTTGTGAATAGAGAAGGCGTTGTGGGTGATCTGATGGTTGAATGATGCCTGAGGCATAGTGATCACGGAATGATAGAATTCTCAATTCTTGGAGAAGTAAGGAGTGGGGTCAGCAGAACTTCTTCCGTGGCAGACTTTGGACTGTTTAGAAGGCTAGTCGAGTCACTCAGAAGGCAGTCCTGAAGGGCAAAGGAACCCAAGAAGGCTGGACACTCTTCAAGAAATAAATCCTGGAAGCACAAGACCAGGCCATCCCCATGTGCTGAAAGATCAGCCGGGGGGGGAGAAAAACTGGCTTGGCTGAAGAAAGAGCATTGACTGGATTTGAGAAAAAAGAGGAAAGTCTATGAACTTTGGAGGAAGGGGCAGGCAACTCAGGACTACAAGAATGAAACAAGGTCATACAGAAAATTAGAAGGGACAAAGCTCAGTAAGAACTTAAATTGGCTAATTCTGTGAAAGATAATAAAAATGTTTCTGTAGTTATACTAACAACAAAAGGAGAGCCAAGAAGAATCTCCATCCTTTACTGGATGCAGAGGGAACCATAGTGACAAAGGATGAGGATAAGTTTGAGGTACTTAATGCCTTATTTGCCTCAGTCTTTAATAGTAAGGTCAGCTGTTCTTCAGGAACCCAGCCCCTTGAGCCAGGAGACAGGGATGGGGAGCAGAACAAAGGTCCCATGACCCAAGAATAAATGCTTAGTGACCTGCTCTGCCAACTAGACATACAGAAATCTATAGGCATGGATGGGATCCACCCAAGGGTACTGAGGGAGCTGGTGGAAGTGCTCAACAAGAACCTTTCCATCATCCGTCAGCAGTCCTGACTGACTGGGGAAGTTCCACTTGACTGGAGGTTGGCAAATATGACACCCATTTACAAGAAGAGCCAAAGGGAGGTTGTGAGGAACTACAGGACCTTAGTTGACAAGTTGACTACTTTGATGACAAGGTGTCTCACTTAGTGGATGAGGGAAAGGCTGTGAATGTAGTGTACATGGACTGTACCATAGCCTTTGACATAATTTCCCACAGCATTCTGCTGGAGAAACTGGCTGCCCATGGCCTGAACACAGTCATACTCCTTGCTGGGTAAAAACTGACTTAATGCCCAGGACCAAAGAGTGGTGGTGAATGGAGTTAAATTCAGTTGGAGGCCTGTCACAACTGGTGTTCCCTAGGGCTCAGTGTTAGGGCCAGTTCTGTTTAACATCTTTATCAATGACCTGGATGAGGTGATTGACTGTACCCTCAGTAAATTCACAGATGATTCTAAACTACGTAGAAGCATTGATCTGTTTGAGGGTAGGATGACTCTACAGAAGGACATGGATAGGCTGGATCGATGGACTAAGGCCAATTGTATGAGGTTCAACAAGGCCAAGTGCCAGGTCCTGCACTTGGGTCACAGCAACTCCATGCAATGCTACAGGCTTGGGGAAGAGTGGCTGGAGACCTGCTTGGCAGAGAAGAATCTGGGGGTGTTGGTTGACAGGCGACTGAATATGAATCAGCAGTGTGCCCAGATGGCCAAGAAGGGCCACAGCATCCTGGCTTGTATCAGAAACAGTGTGAACAGCAGGAGCAAGGAAGTGATCCTTCCCTTTTACATAGCACTGGTGAGGCCGCACCCTGAATACTGTGTTCAGTGTTGAGGCACTGGTGTGTGTCCAGAGAAGGGCAACAAAACTGGTGAGACATCTGGAGCACAAGTATTATGAGGAGTAGTTGAGGGTACTGGGGTTGTTTAACCTGAAGAAGAGGAAGCCAAGGAGACCTTATTGCTCTTTACAACTATCTGAAAGGAGATTGTAGAGAGATGGGGATCAGTCTCTACTCTCAAGTAACAAATGATAGAACACAAGCAGATGGCCTCAAGTTGTGCCAGAGGAGGTTTAGATTGGATTTACTAATGTAAATTTTTTTTCACTGAAAGGGTTATTAGGCATTAGAATGGGCTGCCCAGGGAGGTGGTTGAGTCACCATCCCTGAAAGTATTTTGGAGACAGGTAGACAAGGTGCTTAGAAACATTGTTTAGTAGTTGATAGGTTTTATTTGGACTTGGTGATCTTAAAGGTCTTTTTCAACCAAATGATTCTATGATTCTGTGAAAGTTAACTAATGAATTTGAATTTCCTTGTTTTGGCACACTAAACTGAAGATTTCTGTATTGTGGTTGATATGGGTATGGTGACTACATTCTACTCTTGTTTCTTTCCAGTCTGTAATCAGTATGTACTTGCAGATGAAGAATTAGAAACCACAAGCTATGTCCCTGTGAAACTAGATTTGCAGAAGACCCCAGATATCCATGATATCTGAGTTTTAAACATTTATACAAACATGTCCAGATTTGGAGGAAAGGCTCAACAATTACTTTTAGGGAATGTTTTAGCATAAGGGTTCTGTGATCTAGCAACAGAAGATACATTGCACTAGAACTAACTTTTTCTGTTCTTAAGTAATACTATATTTAAGTTTTGTTCAGGTGTAATCCAGTAATGATCTAACTGCTTTTCAGTTATGAAGAACATTTAAATATTTAATTTAAAGGAATGATTAGTAACTTTCATGAGTTGGAAAGATGACTCACAACTCAGGCAGTTTAAGCCATACAATCAAATTTTATTTGTCTATTTTCAAATCCTCGTAGTGAGTTCAGTGGATGTTTTGACATGTGGCAATACTGTATCATCATATTTAATGTATATGTTTCTCCCTTGTATGTTATCTGCTATAGTATAAAAACCTGGCAGGTATCAAAAACATCACAAAACTCTCTTCATGATGTGTACTTTTGGGAAGAAATAAATCCTAGTCATCTTGATAATGACTATGACAAAACAAAACACAGTAGTATGTCAGTACTTGCTAAAAGCATTGACAGTTTAAAAAGATGTTAGCTACTCTTCCTCAAACTTTTGAATTATAAACTTATGCCCTCATTCTTTAGTCTTTTGTCTTCTCAGTCTATTTCTAGAAAGAGAGAGGTTTATGTATAATGATGATTTTTAGAATATATTATGAATGCTATATATCTCACATCTACAGCTTATTATGGGATATCTAAAGTAAATTAGT
Organism: Mesitornis unicolor; assembly: GCF_000695765.1. Lineage (NCBI taxonomy): Eukaryota > Metazoa > Chordata > Aves > Mesitornithiformes > Mesitornithidae > Mesitornis > Mesitornis unicolor. Next base: position 8,847 of record NW_010173831.1, read on the forward strand.
GATCTTTGCCAGTACATGTCACACAGACACACGTGTACATACAATCATATCTAAAAATACTAGAGGAAGCTAGCAGTAACCTGCAATGAGTTTTCAGTGAGGTTGGGGTCAGTTTCCCCTCCCAGGTAACAAGTGATAGGATGAGAGGAAATGGCTTCAAGTTGTGCTGGGGGAAGTTTGGATTAGATATTGGGAAAATTTTCTTCACTGAAAAGGTTATCAGGTATTGGAATGGGCTTCCCAGGAAAGTGGTGGAGTCACCATCTTTGGAGGTGTTTAAAAGATGGGTAGATGAGGTGCTTAGAGACATGGTTTATTAGTGGACAAGTTATGGCTAGATTCAATGACCTTAAAGGTCTTTTCCAGCCAAACGATTCTATGATTCTATTAAGTAAACTAAAACCTACTGAAGTCAGCTCATATATTAACCTTACCCATAGTGAGCCATAACCACAGAAATCAGGAACACTGCTTAATATTATCATGACAGCTAATGGAAAACTAAGCTCTTTGTGTGCTCACATGAATTTTGAAGGTGGCTACTGACTCCTCCCTCATCAATTTTACCTTTCTCTTCAATGCTAACTGGTCAAGAGATGATCTCAAATTTGTAAGGTATCACTTAGTTCTTTTCATATCAAACGTGAAGTTACTGGAAATGCAGATAGCCTTTGTATGAATTTGCAATGTTGCTATTTCTCTTTGAGGCAAGATTCCTAATGTAGGCATAGTCTAAAACCAGTACAATTAAATGTTATTTTTGTACATGGTAAAATAATATCTGCTTAAGTAGCAGCGGTGGCTATTCCAGATGCACACCAAAATTTCCAGACATGCATGTACACGGAGTTTTTGTGGAGAGTTACAAATAAAACTATATATTATATATTTCCTGAAAGCTACTGACACTTATTCTATTGTCAAAGATAAAATCATTTAGTCACTACACTACAAAAAACATTTCAGAGGTTGGGGGGGAGGATGTTACATGATTTTCAAATGTGCACATGATAAACAGTTACAGGACAATGAACTAGAATACTTACCATAAGATGAAATATTTATTTGGGCTTTGGTAGCTATCACATGATTAGATTTTAATATTTTCAGATTTGTTTATATATATTGTAGTTTTGCTTTTAAAGCTTCCATTTAATAAACAAATGCGCAACATATATAATCCTTTACCGATAAAACTTCTGAAAAGTGTTTATAATACAGAAGACTGGAGGAGATTTTTCCTTTCTCATCTCTGCCCCTCACAAATAGCTAAAATATAAATAAACAAGTTTACATGTAATTTTTTCCAAAAGTAGCTATAGCTTTCCTTCTCACTGCATTGTATTTAGAGCAGGTTATTAATATATGTATGATGAAAGGTGAAACATGTCCTTCCTATTTATGGTCTTGGTATCTTAAATCACTACTACAGAATAAAAAGCACTGTAGCTTTAGAAGCCATTGAACTATTTTTGGTGGTTTGTTGGGGTTTTTTTAACTTTTCTGGAAGAGATGAGTTATACACAGACTTCTAGTCATAGTTTGTGAAGGAGACTAGTTGTAGAGTGTGAAGGACATAGTGACCTCAGTACTAAATGCCCTTGTCAAATCTCCTTTGAACAGTGTGTACTGGATTGATTGCCCATTTCAAAAAGGATGCCCATATGGCAGAAGAATGAGATAGCTATTGCTGTACCATGGAAAAACATTGAGAACTAAACATGTGCCTTTACTGCTTTTTCCCTTATTGGCAATTAATTGTAGCTCCCCCTTCTTAGGGGAGGTCTCATGCAATGTTGAGACAGATTTCTGGCCCATATTCTTATGAATTAAATGAAACTTAGTGGGAATGACTAGTTTTGAAAACTTACCCTGATAAATGTTTCATTCCTGGAATTCAAAAAGAAAAAATACAAATTATTAAAAACCTAAGGGACTTTTTCCTCAGAGTCTATAAGTGAAAATGTGATGACACAGTTTGCCAACAGCAACAAAACGTGCAAGTCTAGGAGGGATTTTAGAATATATTCTTCTGGCAATCAGTGTCACAATATAAGTTGCTTTAATCATTTATGGATCAAGAGATTAGGTAATACATAAACTTCTCTATATCCAAGAGATAGAGCAGTTAGACCTGAGCTGTTTTAATATGTTAGTTTCTTTAGTTTAGACAGAGCTCATCAAATGCTGTGACATGTTGTTTAAGCACAGAGGCCAAATATCATTAGGACCATTATTTTCTTATTTACATTATCATCTTTTTATTATTGTTATTGTTTCATTAAACCTGTTTTTAGTTTTCTTTTGTTTAAGCAGCTTTGTTATCCCACTGTCGCACAGAGGCCAAATATCATTAGGACCATTGTTTTCTTATTTACATTATCATCTTTTTATTATTGTTATTGTTTCATTAAACCTGTTTTTAGTTTTCTTTTCCAAATCCCTCAGCAAATTTGCAGATGACACTAAGTTGGGAGAGAGTGTTGATCTGCCTGAGGGTAGGAAGGCTCTGCAGAGGGACCTGGATAGGCTGAATCAATGGGCTGAGGCCAACTGTATGAGCTTCAACAAGGCCAAGTGCCGGGTCCTGCACTTCGGTCACAATAACCCCATGCAGTGCTACAGGCTTGGGGATGAGTGGCTGGAAAGCTGCCATGCAGAAAAGGACCTGGGGGTGTTGGTGGACAGCAGGATGACCATGAGCCAGCAATGTGCTCTTGTGGCCAAGAAGGCCAATGGCATCCTGGGGTGTATTAGGAGGGCTGTGGTCAGTAGCTCGAGAGAGGTTCTCCTTCCCTTCTACTCTGCCCTGGTGAGACCACATTTGGAATATTGTGTTCAATTCTGGGCCCCTCAGTTCAAGAAGGACAGGGAGTTGCTTGAAAGAGTCCAGCACAGAGCCATAAAGATGATCGAGGGAGTGGAGCATCTCCCTTACGAGGAGCAACTGAGGTAGTTGGGTCTCTCTAGCTTGGAGAAGAGGAGACTGAGGGGTGACTTCATTAATGTTTATAAATTTGTAAAGGGCGAGTGTTAGGAGGAAGGAGCCAGGCTCTTCTCAGTGACAGCCAGTGACAGGACAAGGGGCAATAGGAGCAAGCTGGAACATAGGAGGTTCCATGTGAACATGAGGAAAAACTTCTACTGTGAGGGTTACAGAACACTGGAACAGGCTGCCCAGAGAGATTGTGGAGTCTCCTTCTCTGGAGACATTCAAAACCAACCTGAACACGTTCCTGTGTGACCTGGTCTAGGTGATCCTGCTCTGGCAAGGAGTTTGGACTGGATGATCTTTCGAGGTCCCTTTCAACTCCTAATATTCTGACTCCTAAGTCTATCTCCCTAATTCTCTTTCTCTTCTTCTGGGTTAGGGGGGAAGTAGAGAAGTTAATAGAGGGCATTTGTCATTTGTTCAGTGGCCAGCATAGTCCTAAACCCTGACAGGATCGTAGCAAACATGCATGCCGTTTAGAAGTTCCAGTGATAATTATCAGTCGCAGTGTAGTGGTTGCTTGGAATTTTCTCGTGCTTCCAGAAAGAAGTATCATACAAAAGCTACTAAAATGAAAGACAGCAAAGGGATGCATGTAGCAATTTTTTCACTTATATTCATTAACAAGCTTAATACTTCAATTAAATATATCATGCTTTGGACAATTACTATAATTCTTAGAAAAAAATAAAAATTAGTAGGTTTCCATTCCATTTTGTCTTATCACCAAGGAGCATGTTAAAGTATGACTACTTCTGTTCCACATTGTGATGATGTTGGCTAGTATAGATTTAATCTTTTTATTAGCTAGTATGGGGCTGTGTTTTGGATTTGAGCTGAAAACAATGTTGATAAGAGAGATGTTTTTGTTATTGTTGAGCAGTGCTTACACAGAGTCAAGGCCTTTTCTGCTTCTCACACCACCCCACCAGTGAGTGCACAAGAAGTTGAGAGGTGATACAGCTGGGACAGCTGACTCCAACTGACCAAAGGGATATTTCATACCACATGATGTCACACTCAGCACAAAAAGCTGGGGAAAGAAGGAAGAAGGAGGGCACATTCGGAGTGATGGTGTTTGTCTTCTCAAGTAACTGTTACACATGCTGGCTTTCCTGGAGATATCTGAATATCTGCCTGCCAATGGGAAGTAGTGACTGAATTCCCTGCTTTGTTTTGATTGTGTTCATGGCTTTTGCTTTACCTACTAAACTGTCTATATTTCATCCTATGAGTTTTCTCACTTTTACCCTTCTGATTCTCTCCCCCAACTCACTGAGAGGGAGTAGAGTGTTTAGTTGCCCGCTGGGTTAAACCACAACATGCATGTACACCTCTCTTCCGAGACTTTCTTCTAATAGTATTAATGTTTCTATTCAATGCTTCTGGTATGACTGAGCTGTTACTGTCACTTTCACTGTTAAAAATCACCTCAGGTACGGTGAATGATGTACTTGTTTTGTATTTACTATAGAGTAATTAGTATTCAAGTCCATCTTATTGAATTAAAATACTGCTGTGAATATTCTCATGTGATTTTTTTTAGCTCCTGTGTGTTACCACATTTAATTCAAAATTAATAAATTAAAGAAAATAAAGAGGTGAAGAAAATGGAAACTATTAAATAAACAGAAAGAATGAAGTTAACTATTTTGGGAATGAGGTGCTAGGATTTTTGATACCTTTATGTAGTTTCCAAAAGACTTAACATGCTGCAACATTGATACTACTTAGCAATTTAATTGTCTTCATTGGACCATACAGGTAATTTGTAACTAGGTGTAACATTAAGCACTCAGTGTGAATTAAGGAGACAGTATTTGGAATGAGGATGACGTCTTAGTCTAATAGGTTTAGTTCTGATAGCCTGCTTGGCTTTCTGCACATATAATTGTCTGTATACTGCCTGTCAAAGTGACAGGGCTAATGTCATTAGTTTCTTCATCTTACACATCAGGCAGAAAGGCAATTTTAGTTGTGGGAAGAAACAGCCAAGTGTCTTTTTTTTTTGTCTCCTGCCTTTGATATTCAACGATCACTTTGTGCTCTTTAGCAGCATTAATTGCCAAGCGGGAAGGCACAGACTGGGCAAAGCACATAGATGGGTTTCTGCAGTGTATGTGCCATAACCCTGCCAAATGCTGAGGAAGTTGTTTATGCAGTTATATAGTAGTATTTAGGATGGCGGAACAAGGTAGCGAGCAATGCACAAAGCTGAGACTAGACTAAAAACCTAAACACTTTTTGCTCATCGTGTAAAAGCTAGGTAGGAACTAGGGAGACTTGGCTTACTATTCTGACTCTGTGAACTACATAAGGAAAAGATTTTTTCTTTATTTAAATATGTATAGGCTTCAGGGGACATACATGTGATTCAGGCATAGATTCATCTTGCTGAACTGAGGCATTGAAGGTAGGAAATTAGTCACCCTAGGTCTCCTCTTGTCAGTGAAGGGATGTGGGTACTGCCAGACTGAGAGCTACAGTGGGTAGATTGCTTTCTGCAGCTATTCTCATGACTGGTTGTAAAGTTTTAGGCAGGTTGGTTAGATGTCTTAAGCTAATCCAGACTCTTAAGTACAAGCTCAAGTTTTAGCTTAAAAACAAAAACAAAAAGAGTTCATTTTTTGCTAGGGGTAACGACAACTGTTTGCAAGGCAGAGGCAAACACAGTATACAATATTTAATATCTTGACTAGTAATACTTATAAAATATTTTAAGAAATTATGAAAGACAAAAATCAGATGGATGTCAAACAAACAAACTTATTTTTTGACTTGCCAGGAAGCTGTGTAAGAAGTTATTCAAGTTAGAACAACTGAGAACAACCTGTTTTCTGTCAACCTTCAAGGGGATCCATATAGAAACATACATATACAGCCAAAACTATTTCTATAAAGAAGCATGTAGGCTGATGACATTAAAAGAGATAAAAGCAGACATTTGACAGGGTTTTTTTGTTTTGTTTTGTTTTGTTTCTGGTTTTGGTATTTTTTGGGTTTTGTTTTTATTTTGTTGAGGGCCAGAGACACATAGCGGACTCCAGACAACTCTATGAGAGTTATAAAGTGAAGACCTTTATTCTATCAGAAGCTCTGCTTTTGTAGTCTAAAATCCCTTAGTCACCCTACACAAGCATTTCTATTGGTTACATATGTGTTCATATTGTCTAAGCTAATACATGACTGGTTACTATCTTACACACATGTCACCACCCACATCCTCTTTCCGGTTTGGTTTACTTCCGAGTCGTTCTCTTGCTGCATTGCCATACTTCCTCATTCTTTTATGTTCCCACATTTTGCAGCAATATTTAACAGGTTATAACAAGTGTTATGGGTCTATGAGCAATGTAGCATAGCCAGATTTACCTAACTGTGTGTTGCCTCTACAGACACTCTGAAGCAGTAGGGCACAAACATTTTTGGGGGGCATGGGAGCCATTTAGATGAAGAAATACATATATGTCCCTCTTCTGAGTGTTATTTTTTCAGAAAAAAATATTAAATATTTTGTGTTGCTGAGTTTATAGAAAAAAATGCATTGTCACAGTACAAATCTTGCTTAAAAAGTATTAATATTTTGTGAAAGTCTTCAAAATATACACAAAACCTTTCAGAACTCTTTCTTCCTTTCACCACTATCACGACGTTCACTTTTGAAGGTCAAAGATACTTTTAATACTTTTGCTGTCCAGATGGTAATGATTTTGCATTTGTACCTCAGACTTTCATGCTGTGCCTCATTCCCATTGAAATTAGAAGGAACTGAGCATCTTGACATGAGTTCATAGTGTGTTAGTAAGGCACATACTAGACAACAGAGACTGTTCTCTCTTCACATTAATAATATCATTCCTATTTGTTTTGGTGCCCATGCCAAAATATTGTGTTACCCTTATAGATTCCAAGCAGCTGTCTTTTGCCCTTTCAAACACAGGAATAAGAGGACCATGGAAAGAGAGTTTAATATGACTTTAGTTTTATGTCACAATCAAAACTCAGTTTTAAAAATATTTTATTACTTAAAAGTTTAGGATCATACATCTTTGGACTAAGTCCAAATAATTAAAATATGTCCTAACTTCTGGCATTTCTGAGCCTTTTTCATATTTTTATGACAGAATTTATATTTCCAAGTTGTATTAAAATGAACAATACTAGCATTGGAGTGTATTTTATTTATTTACATATTTTGCAACATTTTAGCTGCATTTGTTATGAGGCATAGCTGTAATACCATTGGTAATTTTATTTTTTTCCATTTTTCAGTTTTTGAAGGATAACAAAGCCAGGAGCACAAAATTTACTGTAGTAAAAGCACCTCAGAAATACAGAGATGAAATACTTTAAAATTAACAGCTGTTGAGATGCAGCTCATAATTGATCACTAATATTTACACTCTCCTTTGACTGCATTTTGGTATCTATTTTAAACAGATACTAATTTATTTTTCATTATAACTGAGAATTCCATGAAGCTGCAAGACTTTGAAACATCTGGTTTTAATAAATCATGTTTTACCATTAGCATGCCATATTTTGTGAGACATTTTTATCAAGTTCCTTAAAAATCAGTCTGATTCTTCCACTTTTCAACTACTGAAGCACTTCATAAATCAATGTTTGCACTAGTTTTTCTTGGAAATCAGCATGGTTCCAGGTATGATTCAGACCCAGCATTGATGTTTATTGGTCCCTGGCTGCAGGTTCCACGTGCCCTCTCCCCTAGCTAAGACCACCTTGCAGTTCCATGTGATTCCCACCACGCTCACTGTCTCAGTGAAGGAGACCTTGTTCAGCTGATAAAAGTCAAACTAGGCAGCATCTTCTTTGCCTACCACCCTCACTGTTCTTGTCAAAACACACTTTAGTTGAAAAAACAAAACACAGTAAGTTCTGCCCATTCTGTGGGAACATTTGAAAGACTCCTAACTTTGTCTGTGTTGCCTCAAAGGAACAGCAGAGAATAAATGATAGTGCAGATCCCCATGCTTTTCTGGATACAAAATCAAGGTTGAACTTCTTATGGTTTAAGAATAGCCTGGAAAAGGTCCAGGTCAAACCATTGTCTAGCATGATTTCCTGTTACACATTGAATGTCACCTTGAAAAGCTCTGAATTATACTTTACCTGTAACTTTACTTTACAGTTTCCGTCTGCTCATTCATACAGATATGTACTTGTGGTTTGTTCTTTGTCTTGTTTCGTTTCTGGATCTTCAGAAAATAACAATAAGGTACCTTTTAATTAATATGTTTTCTATCAACATCTTGTTGTAAAAGTTCTACCTGCAGGTTGATAAGCTGTGATGTAGAACTGCTAATGTCAGTGGAGGTCTTATGCTGGTATTTGGTATTATCTGTGCTAGGAAAGACTTATAAGACTTGTGCAACCTAAATAAAGTTCTAGGAGTCTGCAAATACTGTACAAATTAGGAAAAACATTTACAGACATGCCTGCCATATTTTAATATTTTTTAAAATGTTTATTTGTTGAAAACTTGTAGGACCATTTGTCCAGGCCATATTTTAACTGAATCTTGAGTTTCAACTAAGACTTAGGAATTAATGGTGGATTAATAGATGTGTTTTTCTGATCCTACTCTGGCAGGGGGATTGGACTGGATGATCTTTCGAGGTCCCTTCCAACTCCTAATATTCTGTGATTCTGTGTTTTATTATTCATGTAAGTTTATCCAACAATCCTCAAAGAGTTAACTGGTAGGGTCATGAATCCTATGAAAAGCCTATGACTTTCTGTGCCTAAATCCAAAATTGCTATCTGGCACTGAGAAAGATTTGATTTAAAAATCCTATTCAGATTAGAAAGTAACCAAAGTTGGATCTATCCATAGCCACAGCTATTTCTATTTCTATTTATTTCTATTTCTATTTCTATTTCTATTTCTATTTCTATTTCTATTTCTATTTCTATTTCTATTTCTATTTCTATTTCTATTTCTATTTCTATTTCTATTAGGAGGTTATTCAGCACCCCTGCGAATTCATGTATTTAAGGGGGGTGCAGGGCATGCCTCATTTTCTCTCTGGCACTGGCCCTGACTAGCACGGCCCCAGGTGTGGGTGGCACAGCCTCGGCCTTGCCTGGCTGGGCTTGGCCGGCCCCGACCACAGCTTAATCTTAAGCCCCACTGCAGCTCATCCCCCCAAAAAAAAGAGAGAGTGAGCTGGGATCTCCATAACCAATGGAGGAGACCTGCAGTGGAGAAGGGAGTGGGGCCCAAGGAAAACAGCTTTGAAGGACACCAAGGTCAGTTTGAAGGAAAGAAAAAGAGAGGGAGGAGGAGGACGCAGAACCCAGGTTTCCCCTTTGCAACCCGTGGGGAGAGCTGGGTCGACTGGTGGTGTGTGAGGTAACTGTGACCATGGGCAGAGTCAGACTGCAGTTTTGTGGACTTGGGCTGAAGCAGTTTTGTGTGTGAGGGAAACTGCAGCTGTGGGCAGACCACTATTGGACTTTTGAGGACTTTTTCACCTATGGAAAGGAGGCCACATGGAAGCAGAGAGAGACACTGGGCTGAGGTTTTTTTTCCCTACTCCTAAGAAAGCACGTGATGTGACAGGAAAACCGACTACAAACCCCCACGCCCATCCCCCTGCGCCTCAAGGCAAAGAGGGAGGGGGAAGGTGAAGGAACCAGGAACAAAAGCTGAGCGCAGGAAGAAGGAAGGGGTAGGGGGAAGGTGTTTTGATTTTAAGATCTGGTTGTATCTTCCCTTGTTCTACTCTGATGTCGTTAACAAATTAAAATTGTTGTGTTTTTTTTTTTATTCCTTATGATGAGTCTGTCTTTTGCCTGTGACCTGTTTAAGTGGTGAGAAGCCCTCCCAGTCCTTATTTTGACTAGCCCTTTTTTGGGGCATCGTGGTGCTCAGTTATGCACTGGGCCTAAACCACGACACTATTTCTATTTGAATTTTCCTCAAAGGTTTTTTGGTTTGTTTTGGTTTTTTTATGTCTAGATAAAATGTAGTTATAACAGGTTGCATAGTTAGGGATTGAGAAGCTATGCTTTTAGTACTTTGAGTCTGATGCCAGTGTAATAACAGACAACATTCTAATGGTTCACTGCTCTGATTATGTGTCTATCTAGGGCAAAAACATTCACATGAAGCTTATTAAATTACTGATGCTTTTAATGTAATGTGCTTAAAAATATATCAAAGTTTATTAGTGTTTCTCTAAATGCTTCTTTCTGTGGGTAATGAAATTATATTTCAAAAACTACAAAATACTCCACCAGACAGAATATTTAGTTTCCCAGTTAAAGGTCAAAATTGATTGATAGATATGAAGGCATAGTTTTCATGTCAATCACTTCTCAAATAGGAGTGCTTATTATGATGCCAGTAATGGTTTATATACAAACTTGTGTGTGCCTATGTGTGCAAATACATTCATTGCAAACCTTTCTATTTTATTTTTTTCTTCCACAGCTGTTACTACATAAATATCTGCTGCAGTAATGAAGGAGAAGTCACTGCCAAGTCAGCCTGGATCTGAAACTGTAAATTAGGCCCCTAAGGAATCACAGAATCACCACTTTAATTTTCAGAATTTCTATGGAAAGATACATAACAGCATTCCTACATCATGTCCCAGTGCTTTGTAATGCCACACTGATCAACTAGAGACAGCCATCCCATGAAATATAAAATCACTTCATCTTGTTTGACTTCCAAAGTATTTAAAACTACAATTGAGATAGAAATTACAAAAGAAATGTTGTTGTTATGTTTGGGATCATGCTGGTTAGCCACCTGCTAACCAATCTATCTCTCTTTAGTTGAAATATTTTCTTCTCCAGTAAAGTATGTGTTAAGCCTGAGGCCCTATCAGTGTTTGCATTTGTTGGGTTATAACTTTGTTATATGCTGCACTCAGCTGTGGAAAAGAGAAACTCTTCTGCAGCGTACTCCCTCTAACCATGTGGTAACCTACTATGTAAGACCCATCTAGGAAGTAGAAACTACTCATATTTATTTTATTATAATATTTTATTCACACTCTTTGTTAAATGTGAAGGTTTAAAAAATGTTAACAACAGGTTTTCTCTGTTTCATGTCAAACACTTAATGTTCTTTTTACAGAATTTGAGGTTAACATAACCAGCCCCAGAATTTTCATGCTTTTATAAGGCCAAGTGGTTTAGAATATTCTTTTTTTATATCCTTCAAATTAAAAATATAGCACCAATTTTGTCAACATAAAACACTTTACAGCTGCCTATGAGATATGCAATTATCTAATCACAAATGTCTTATGCAAAAAAAGCTTGTAAGCTATCATAATGTTATGTTATTGCTTTTATATTTTTTAGTGTTACATAAACTTAGCTCTTCAGTGTTTCGATTAATAACTCTCTGTTTCTGAAATATTTTAACTTTTTTTTTCTCCTCACTATTAGGTGAGTAGCTCATTCATAGTGTAATGTTGAAGATTTCTTTCATCACAGCAAGGGCATAGTGAATACTTAATAAATATTTAAAAGCTCCATCTGCTAGAGTAAACTAGCACAGGCAAAGTTTCCACGTGCAATGGAGGTATTTAGCCCAAGATATTACATGGTAAGTCACTATTCTGGGAAGGAATATCCTGGCTCTATATGGGAATAAAATGAGTTTTGTAAGGCAATTAGTTATGAATTACAGCTCCTTCATAGAATCACAGAATGGTAGAGTTTGGAAGGGATCTCTGAAGGTCATGTCCAACCTCCCTTACAGAGCAGAATCATCTAGAGAAGATCACACAGGAACATGTCCAGGTGGGTTTTGAATGTCTCCAGAGAAGCAGACTCCACAACATCTCTGGACAGCCTGCTCTAGTGCTCTGTCACCCTCACAGTAGAGAAGTTTTTACTTGTGTTTAAGTTGAACCTCCTGTCTTCCAGTTTGTGACCATTACTCCTTGTCCTGTCACTGGGCACAACTGAGAAGAGTCTGGTCTGATCCTTCTGATACTCGCCCTTTAGATATTTATGGGCTTTAATGAGATCACCCCTCAGTCTCCTCTTCTCTAGGCTAAATAGACCCAGGTCTCAGCCTTTCCTCATAGAGATGCTCCAGTCCCCTAAACATCTTAGTGGCTCTGTGCTGGACTCTCTCCAGTACTTCCTTGTCCTTCTTGAACTGAGGAGCCCAGAACAGGACACAATATTCCAGATGTGTCCTCACCAGGATAGAGTGGGAGGGTAACCTCCCTTGACCTACTGACCACATTCTTCTTAATGCACCCCAGGATGCCATTGGCCTTCTTGGCTGCGAGGGCACATTGCTGGATGATGGCCAACCTGCTGTCCACCAGGACTCCTAGGATCTTTTCTCCTGAGCTGCTCTCTAGCAGGTCAGCCCCCATCATGTATTGATACATGGGGTTTTTCTTCCCTAGTTGCGTTACCCTACACTTCCCCTCGTTGCATTTCATTATGTTTCTAAGAGGAAAAAGTAGATTTTTTTCGTGGTTTAGACCCAGTGCATAACTGAACACCACGATGCCCCAAAAAAGGGCTAGTCAAAATAAGGACTGGGAGGGCTTCTCAACACTTTAAACAGGTCACAGGCAAAAGGCAGACTCATCATAAGGAATAAAAAACAAAATAATTTTAATTTCTTAATGACATCAGAGTAGAACAAGGGAAGATACAACCAGATCTTAAAATCAAAACACCTTCCCCCCACCCATCCCTTCTTCCCAGGCTCAGCTTTTGTTCCCAGTTCCTTCACCTTCCCCCTCCCCCTTTGCCTGACACAGCGGGAGGGGGGGGGGGGTTTGCAGTCAGTCTTCCCACCACAGTCAGCCCACTGTCTCTGCTTCCACATGGCCTTCTTTCTATAGGGGAAAGAAGTCCTCAGAAGTCCAATAGTGGTCTGCCCACAGCTGCAGTTTCCCTCACACACAAAACTGCTTCAGCCCAAGTCCACAAAACTCCAGTCTGGCTCTGCCCATGGTCACAGTTACCTGGGTTCTGCGTCCTTCTCCTCCTCCCTCTTCTTTCTTTCCTTCAAACCGACCTTGGTGTCCTTCAAAGCTGTTCTCCTTGGGCCCCACTCCCTTCTCCACTGCAGGTCTCCTCCAGTGGTTATGGAGATCCCGGCTTTCTCTTTCTTTTTTTTTCAGGATGGGGCTGCAGCGGGGCTTAAGCTTAAGTTGTGGTCAGGGCCGGCCAAGCCCAGCTGGGCAAGGCCGGGGCTGTGCCACCCACACATGGGCCCATGCTGATCAGAGCCAGTGCCAGAGAGAGAGGCAAGCCCTGCACCCCCCTTAAATACATAAATTCGCAGGGGTGCTGATTGGCTTGGCCCTGGTCAGAGGTGGGTCTGACAAAGGCAAAGGGGGAGCTTTTCAGGTAGCTTCTTAAAGGGTCATGTCCATAGCCCTTCCCCCATTACCAAAGAAATAACCAAAAACCTCTCACAGAAAACCCAATACAACCTTTACAAACAGGAAGATGATGGGAGGAGCTTTTCTTTGCGGACTTTTAAATGCCATAATAGAAATATGCTTGTCTTGTTTCACATTATTCCACTTCTCATTTGGATTTGATGTAGAAATTGTTAAGCTAAACTGCCAATACTCTAATATTTAAATCACAGTTCTATAATCAGTTGATTTAAATCTGAAGACTAGACCTAGAGAAATAAAACAAATTACCTCCAAGTTGTAAAAAGCTTAGTTTAAGATATTGCAGCATGGAGATTTTTTTTACTTACATTTACAGTTGGCCTGGAGTTGGATGAAAAAATTATTGGCTGCATGATTCTCCATATTTTTAAGTACTTTATTCAGTCAGGACTTTTTGTCTGTTTTATCAATTTAGACAGAAGTGATAAATGGGATAGATGGTGCACCCCTTCATCTAGTTAATGATCTGAAGAAAGAAATATATGAATAATTTTGAAATGTGTTAGAAACACTCATTTGACTTTAGGTTTCCGTGACTGAATGCATGGAGTGAAATCTGAGTAAGGAGTACAACGGATTGTGCAAAATCATTTATTGTTAAACATGGGCATCATAATCTTGATTTTTTTGTAGGAATAAACAGTGGTTACTGCTTACAAGTTACTTGAGAAGTATTTTAAAGCCAACTCCAGAGCTTACTCCGGTTGGCTTGTTTTGGAAACTTATTGTAGTTTATTGAAGTAGTTTGGTAAGGTTCTGAAAACTGCACATGAATCACATCTCACATATTGTATATTTTTTTCAAAGTATTTATAGCTAACTTCTGCTCTGCCCAGCAATTCTGACAGATACATTGAGATAGCATAAGCTTAATTCTTACTCTTTCTGCACTAAATCTCTGTGAAAGGTTTTCAAATATCTTAAAACTCTGAGTCAGAAACCTTTAACTGCAATTGAAAATCAGGATTAGAGGAAATATTAGCACTTCACTGGAATGTTTCCCTTATCCCACAGTGCTCCTCTCTCATATGGAACAGAATAATAAAGATATTTAATGTCACTGTCAGTTCTGCCTTACCAAGAGATCCCTGCACGGTCAGCATCCTTGAGAGGCCTGTTGGGCACCGTTCAGAATACTTTTTAATGACTGATGTTTCATTACAATACTTTAACAAGGTTAAGAATGTGCAACTTAAGTTATGCTAATATAATTATGGTCTCTTCAAAGTTTATTTATTTTTTTTTTAAACTTGATGTTCTATAAGTATTCAATTTCTCTGAAGGAAATAAGTACACTGTCTGTTATGAACTATTCATTGAAAGCTATTATTTTCATTTAGAAGTTGTGATTATTTCCTCCAGTTAAGATAATAATTTTTATAATGAGAAGTTTTTTTACAATTTCAGTCCCTTGAATAGAGTTTCTGCATTGGAATTGAGGTCCTGTAGAGTAAAAGTTGTCCAAGAAATCAAGGCCATAGCAAAAGTTACCATCTAAAGTCAGTAGGGGACAATGAATGGGTTTTTTTTAATATCTTACTCATATTCATATATTTTCATCCATGTGACTGTTTTGGCAACTTTGCAACATACTGAGGAAGATTAAATACCTTGCACCTTCTAAATAAATAAAAAGGTTCAGAAATTCAATATTTTCCTTAACATTTGGTCATTTGAGACATCTATGGAACAGGTGGTAGAAAAATCTATATCTCTCTTAACCTAGGGGAAAAAATCAAATTAAATTGGATTTAAAAGGTGTATCCAATAAACTAGTGAAGAATTATGTCATAAAGTGAAGACACTGGGGAATCAGTTCAGGAACTAGAACTCCTAAAAGTCTCAATGATAAAGAATGAGGGTATTTATTTCATTGACAGAGTGTATGAAGACCAAAGTGAACAATTAAAGCTTACTATGTGTGTTTAGAAGGCATTTGGAGAGTATCCCACTTATACAAGATGGATTCCAGAGATTATTGAAAGGAAAGCACAAACGTTCTCTTGATGTGTCATGAAGGATTTTTTAAAATCACTGGAACTCTCCTCAGTGGGCCTGGAACTAGCTAAAGGATCTCTTGCTGTTGATTTTGAATTATGAATGCTGAATATTGAAATATTTTGCAGTTATTAAAGTGATTGAACAGGTACAGTCATAGTATGATTAATGTATATTTCTATAAATCTGCTTACTCTAGGAAATTTATTTCTTTTCTGGTGTCAACAGCAAGAAACCTCTATGCTAGTGTTTTCAGTAAAGCCAGGGTGTCAAAAGGTATTATTTCTGTCTGCTGGAAAGTATATGGGCAAAGTTGCACTGAGCAAATTTATTATATTGTTACTATAGGTATTGATTGGGTTCAGAGGCTGAAGCACAAGTAGTATTTTTCTGCTTTGCTGGAACAAAGTTTAGTGTATATCATATATCTGGATCAGCAACATGAATGTTTCTAATGAAATATACCAGTAAAATGTTGTTCATGTATATGAGGTACTTATTAGAACTGTTATACTGATATGGCTGCATTTGCATTACAGTGATCGTATTGCATTATTAGTGTAGGATGGCCAACTCTTCTGCTTAGTATGTGATACTTAGTAAGTGATCTATAGCTGTGGCTACAAATTCACAACGTTATTATAACCTGTTCTCCACTGCCATCTCTATTGAGCAAATACCTAGCTATTGTTCAGATCTTAGTACAGAAAAAATCTCTAGAAACATATTTGTTTTGATTAGATGTTTTAATTTTTTCTTTACAGATCAAAAGACATGAATTTGTGACTTGATATAACATTTTAAAATTATTAAGATGAGACAGTATTTAAAATGAATTGTAATTATTTTTTGGAGACATAAAATTCTTGCTCTTCTATAGGATTCAGACATCAAACATTTAGTCCATGTGTCATATGATACTGTTAACAGTGATATTTCACAGTACACATTGATTAAGAAATCCTTTTTAGTACTTGGATGAGCCAGCTAACTTCATTCTTTTAATATACTTTCTGAAGGGATTATACATCTGAGGAATTTATTAACATTACATGCAGAAGTGAAAGATCTTCTTACTCTTTAATTAACCAAGTATAAATACAAAGTTTTAGGCATTAGATTTGTGGTTTTCTTGTTTTCCATACAGTTTATAAAATTTAACTGCAACTCTGCTCCAAGCCAAAGTCCATCTTAGTAGCTCATCTTCATGAATGGCAACCAAAAATGCCAAGGAAAGCCACAGAAAAAACAGTTAATGCACGGACCACCTGTGTCTGGCAACCAGTAGTTTATCAAAGTATTACTGAGCTACACATTTCATATGAGGTATGTTTTCAGTATTCATTTTTTACCTTTTTTTGTGTCTACCTAATCCCTTTCTGATACTCTTTGTAGGTTTCACAAGAAATACATGGAAGGATATCAACACAGTTAATAATAATCTATTCTCACTGAAAAAAAATGTCTATTTATTCCAGTCCTTTGCTTTATATCTTGTAAATCAGTATTCATTTAGAAGTTGACTTTCTTTAATATCTTACAACACTGTAATTGCTTTTGTCTTGTTGAGGTATCTCATCAAAATCTTTCAGAAGACCAAGCATGTTATAACAGCTCCATGACCCAGACAAAAATGTTTGTTGGAACACTGAAAGTAATACACTGTGAAGTGTCATATCCCTAAGTTACCTCCCCCTAGTATGCCAGAACTCTGTTGATTACCTGGGATGTCTGTACTAACTGCTATTACTCCTATCAGATAGATTCATGTGGAATTAAGTTTTCATACCTGCACTTGTCAGGTTCACCTCTGAAACTGTGCTTAAATACCAATGTGGTATTTGCTATCTTTCATGACAACTGAACTGAGTTTGTTTTGTCAGTTTGTCAGCTAACACCAGGTTTGTTTTACACATAGGTATTAATATTTAGCCAGGTGTTATGACCAAACACAGACATCAAATTGGTGTAGATCTGTGTGATCCTATTGATTGGCTGTTGTTCAATTTATTGAGTTTTGTTTTGTGATTTGTATGGAGTTTAGTTGTCTTAAAATCTCTGAGCCTGGTGTTCAACCACCATCTTCCAAATGAGGCTCAACAAAGAAACTGCTTGTTCAGCTGCCATCTTCCAAACTTGGCTGAATAAAGCTGATACACCAGAGGCCTTGGAGGTGATGACTATCTTCTGCCTTTTCTACTTCTCTTGTAACTATTTCTCTCTTCTCTCTTTCTTTCATTACCTCTCGTTCTCTTTTCCTTTTCCCCTTTTTCTCCTTCCAACAGTGGACTGTAGCTGGAGGTTTTAGTTTTGGGTTTTGGCTTTAATTAAGACAGCATCAGACTCTATGTTTTTCTGGATTCTGTTAATGAAATTGTTACAGTGTTGCTAAGTTATCTAGTGTTCTGGTAACTTTGGGCCGTTTGAGTTTCTTGTGGGTGCTCTGTTGCATATGGGTTGTTTAAAAGTCTGAACCCAATGTTTTCAGGGCATGTACCTTGTTTAGTAAACATATTGCTTACACCCTCCTATTGAGTGATTTGTATCACTCTGTAGTTGTGCCAGGATAAAAGAGCTCACTTCTTAAAGTGGGCTGTGACACCTGTTCCATGACAGTGGATCCCTATCCAGGTTAGGTGTGAGAACTCTTTTACCACCACTAGGAATAACAATACCAATAAAAATAATTAGTTTAGCCTTTCTCCAGTAGCCTTAGTCTTACTGATTGGTCTTTTTGCCTCTGGATCATCTATCAGCTCTCCTGGCTTTCTGTTTTATAGGTTCTAATATAGGATACTTTTATTATTAAAAACATAAGCCTTTTGGCTTATCTTTTTGTGATAACATATATAAATTGTTAGAGAACAAGTTGTGTACTATTTTCCTTTCTTATATTTCCTGGAATATATCTTTCTGATACTTAGTAGTGTAATCTTAACTTTTTGTTTCTTTTTTCTTTTTTTTTTTTCTTCTCTGAGGAATGGACGAAGGGGAAGAAATCATGGAATGTGTCAAGTTGGAAGGGACCTTTAAATGTCATCTAGTCCAACCCCCAAATAAAGGAAGTGGTAAAGGGGAAGCATGAGTTGATATCTGTGTCTAGGAAATATGTCTTTAAACGATCTCCATGTTATCTGTTTTAACTGCAGACAACATTTTATTTAACTGCTCCTATTTTAATTTATTTCTGAGATACTCTTTAGTGTAGTTTCTCTTTTTAAGTGCTAAGGACTGAGTGAGCTATTTGTGAACTTTGTCATTTCACATAGCAAGCGAGCAAATCTCCATGTAGTTCCTATTCATGTCTGTGTTCTTAATAACTAGATTCCCAGTAGCGTCTGTGTTTCACCTCATTGGCTGGTACCTTGTCTTCAGAGGAGTATGCCTGGAGCAATAGGCTGTAAGACATCTATACTCTAATATCAAAACATAGTTTTTATCTTTTTAGATTGCATGTTAACCTCAGTCAGACTGGAATTAAGCTCAGCATCAATGTGGAACATTTCAAAATTCATATCCATAATATTTAATATCTAGGACATATTGTAGCGTTTTGGCTTCAAAGGTCATGCAGTTCACTCTGGTGTCTCTCCAGAGAAAGGTGAATGAACATTGTAGTAAAGATAGAGGGATACTTATACTGACAATGTTTCAATATACTTCGATTTCTAAAGGTATAGGTACAGATTAAAAGTTCTCATACAAATAAATAAAAGACCAGCTGCTAGATATGACTATGCCTGAGCTGTTAGCCTTTTATAAACTCAAAATAAAGTGAGTTTATTGAACCAATATCAGATTGTCACAGCTGGTCTGGGCTAAAGCATGCATAATCTCAAACACTGTTGTTAAAGGGATAGACAAGGTCAAACCTACAGTAACATTGCAATGTTTGATCATATGCTCATAGTTGCATAGCTAGAGATTTTCTAAAGCCCCAAAGCAGCAGATTTACAACTGCTACATTTATGGTTGTTTTTTAAAAAAATAATTTTCATTGGTTATTGTGGAGTGCTGGCTCTCCCAGCACAGCCATGATCTTGTCGATGCGAAAAACCATCGAGGGGAATGAAAAGGAAGAAAAAGAGATTAAGGCAGTTCGTAGTCTGTGGAATACTGTGCTAGAAACATTAGAAGCCTTTAAAGCGGAGCGAGAGGTGGCTTGTGCCACTGCTACTATGCTGGGACCGAGTGCCACAGCGAAAAAGCCCTTAAATACATCAGGACCGCTCGCGCGACTTTTTGGTGTGAATGCTGTTAGAGGGATGAAAGGAACTGTGTGCAAAGATATTAATGAATTGCAAGAAAAGACGGATAATAGTGCTGTGACACAGTTACGCGCTTCTACTGCTGACTCACCGCCCAGCACACAGAAGGCGGAAGTAACCGAGAGCAGTGACAGTCAGGCTTCTGGCGAGAATGCAGAAGTGCGCGCGGTAGACTATCCCGAAGGGGGAGGCGCCAGGCCGAAAGTTAACACCTCCGGGGAGGGTGATGGGCTGTACCGACCACAGCCAACTGCCCTGCCCCTAGAAACAGTTGTTGAGCCGCAAATACCATCCTCCATGACTCTGTATCCACTGTTGCTGCCATCTAGCGAGTCGGCGGGATATATTACACCAGAATACTCACAGAATTCAGCACAGCTTCATTCAGATTTATTGCAAGATGTCATATGTCGGCTGTCTAAGCTAGAAATACACCAAAAGGAGAAAAACAGTCTTCCACCATGCCTGCAGAATTCCTCGAATACTTACAAGCCTCCACGATGGAGTGGCATGATAAAAGACGCAATAATCGAAGGACAATGGACCAGCAGAAATGATCCTTCCAACTTTGCTTTTCCCGTTATGCAAAGAGACGGAAATGGAATTTGGGAACCTCATGACTGGAAGATTTTGCAGCAAGCCTGAAACACAGTAACTACTTATGGTGTAAAATCAGAAGTAACACGCCAAATTGTAAGATGGATGTTTGCTGCAGACCTTATGGCTCCATATGACAGTCAAAACCTGATGCGACTGCTACTCACACCTACGCAATTTCTGTTATGGACAGCTTTGTGGCGACAGCGAGCTGCTAATGTTGCGGCTGAGAGGCAAGGAGATGGAGATCCTCTTAAATTAGTAACATATTGATGGTAATCAGTGTACGGTGCATCCGTATGTAACTCCTATTTCACTAAATTTGTTAGATGAAAATGTTCTAAGTCAACTGAATGTTATCCCTGTGCGATCAAAAGTACAGAGAAGATTTTTAACAGCAGCTACTGTAAAACAACCCGTGTTTAAATTAAGGTGGATAACGAATGAGCCAGTTTGAATAAAT
>NW_010173831.1:29604-30022 GCF_000695765.1 Mesitornis unicolor
TGAGCCAGTTTGAATAAAACAGCTAGTAACAGAACAATTAGATCAGGGCCACATAGTCGCAACTACGAGTCCGTGGAACACACCAGTACACGATCTACGAAAAGTAAATGAAGTCATTGAAGAGATGGGATCATTGCAACCAGGTTTGCCATCTCCAAGCATGATTTCTAAAAATTGGGATTTGTTAATAATCGATCTAAAAGATTGCTTTTTTACAATTCCTTTGGACCCAAAAGACGCTAAAAAATTTGTTTTTGAAATTACAAAAACTCAAATTATGCCTATGCAAATACAACTCCAAGCAGAAGTTAAAACCTTAAAAGATATTCAAAAACTAATGGGAGACATAAATTGGATAAGAACCTTACGTGGAATTACCAATCAAGTTTTGGCTCCTTTATTTGAATTGTTAAAAGTT